>NC_069499.1:580265979-580275979 GCF_027579735.1 Bombina bombina
TACAATTATTAACTAAATAATATCCATTTAAAACTAAATACTTACCTGTAACATAAAACCTAAGCTAGCTACAATATTACTAATAGTTATATTGTATCAATCTTAGGTTTTATTTTTATTTCACAGGTAAGTTTGTATTTATTTTAACTAGGTAGACTAGTTAGCAAATAGTTATTAACTATTTACTAACTAACTAGCTAAAATAAATACAAAGTTACCTGTAAAATAAAACCTAACCTGCCTTACACTAAAAACTAACATTACAATCAAATCAATTAAATTAAATTAATCAAATACAATTATCTAAATTACAAAAAAATAAACACTAAATTACACAAAATAAAAAATGAAATTATCAAAAATAAAAAATGAATTACTCCTAATCTAATAGCAATATCAAAATAATAAAAGCCCCCCAAAATAAAAAAAAACCCTAGCCTACACTAAACTGCCAATGGCCCTTAAAAGGGTCTTTTGCGGGGCATTGCCCAAAAGAAATTAGCTCTTTTACCTGTAAAAAAAAAAAAAATACAAACAACCCCCAACAGTAAAACCCACCACCCACACAACCAAACTCCCCAAATAAAAAAAAATCTAAATAAACATAAGCTAACCATTGCCCTGAAAAGGGCATTTGGATGGGCATTGCCCTTAAAAGGGCATCTAGCTCTTTTACTGACCAAACCCTAAGCTAAAAATAAAACCCACCCAATAAACCCTTAAAAAACCTAACACTAACCCCCGACAATCCAGTTCTTGAAGACCGGACATCCATCCTCATCCATGTGGCAGAAGTCTTCATCCAAGTGGGAAGAAGTCCTCATTGAAGCCAGTAGAAGTCTTCATCCAAGCGGGCAAAAGTCCTCATCGAAGCCGGCAGAAGTCTTCATCCAAGCTGGCAGAAGTCTTCATCCAGACAGCATCTTCAATCTTCATCCATCCGGCGTGGAGCGAGTCCATCTTCAAGACATCCGGCGCAAAGCATCCTCTTCTTCCGATGGTCAACGTAGAATGAAGTTTCCCTTTAAGGTACGTCATGCAAGATGGCTTCCCTTATATTCCAATAGTAATTAAAGGGTAAAAAATCATATTGGCTGTTGCAATCAGCATATAGGATTGAGCTTTTATCCTATTGGCTGACCCAATCAGCCAATAGAATGCGAGCTCAATCCTATTGGCTGATTGGGTCAGCCAATCGGATGAAAGCTCAATCCTATTGGCTGATTGCAATAGCCAAAATTATTTTTTACCCTTTAATTCCTATTGGCTGATAGAATTCTATCAGCCAATCGGAATGTAAGGGACGCCATCTTGGATGACATACCTCAAAGGGAAACTTCATTCTACGTTGACCATTGGAAGAAGAGGATGCTCCACGCCAGATGTCTTCAAGATGGACCCGCTCCGCGCCGGATGGATGAAGATAGAAGATGCCATCTGGATGAAGACTTCTGTCCTCTTGGATGAAGACTTCTGCCGGCTTCGATGAGGACTTCTGCTGCTTGGATGAGGATGGATATCCGATCTTCGAAAACTGTAAGTGGATCGTCGGGGGTTAGTGTTAGGTTTTTTTAAGGGTTTATTGGGTGGGTTTTATTTTAGCTTAGGGTTTGGGCAATGTAAAAGAGCTAAATGCCCTTTTAAGGGCAATGCCCATCCAAATGCCCTTAAAAGGGCAATGGTTAGCTTAGGTTTATTTAGATAGGGTTTTTATTTGGGGGGTTTGGTTGTGTGAGTGGTGGGTTTTACTGTTGGGGGGTTGTTTGTATTTTTTTTACAGGTAAAAGAGCTGATTTCTTTGGGGCAATGCCCCGCAAAAGGCCCTTTTAAGGGTCATTGGCAGTTTAGTGTAGGCTAGGGATTTTATTTTATTTTGGGGGGGATTTTTTATTTTGTTAGGGCTATTAGATTAGGAGTAATTAGTTTTTATTTTTGATAATTTTGTTTTTATTTTTGTAATTTTGTGTTTATTTTTTTTGTAATTTAGATAAATATATTTGATTCATTTAATTTATTTAATTTTATTGTAATGCTAGCTTTTAACGTAAGGCAGGTTAGGTTTTATTTCACAGGTTAGTTTGTATTTATTTTAACTAGGTAGCTAGTAAATAGTTAATAACTATTTACTAACTAGTCTACCTAGCTGAAATAAATACAAACTTACCTGTGAAATAAAAATAAAACCTAAGATAGCTACAATATAACTATTAGTTATATTGTAGCTAGCTTAGGTTTTATTTTACAGGTAAGTATTTAGTTTTAAATAGGAATTATTTAGGTAATAATTGTAAGTTGTATTTAGATTTAGTTTAATTATTGTTAAGTTAGGGGGTGTTAGGGTTAGGGTTACGTTAGGGTTATGCTTAGGGTTAGGGTTATGTTAAGTTTAGGTTTAGGGGTTAATAGGTTTATTATAGTGGCGGTGTGGGCGGATGGCAGATTATGAGTTAATAATATTTAAATAGTGTTTGCAATATGGGAGGGCGGCGGTTTAGGGGTTAATAATTTTATTATAGTGGCAACGATGTTGGGAAGCGGCGGAATAGGGGTTAATACATTTTTGAAGTGGCGGCGATGTACGTAGCGGCAGATTAGGGGTCAATAATATGATTTTAGTGTTTGCAATGCGGGAGGGCCTCGGTTTAGGGATTGATAGGAAGTTTATGGGTGTTAGTGTACTTTTTAGCACTTTAGTTATGATTTTTATGCTATGGCTTTGTAGTGTAAAAAAAGGTGTGCGGTACCCCTATTCTGACAAGACTTGTAATAGCGGCGTTAGTGAAAAAGCATCGTTATGAAGCTTAACGATGCTTATTCACTCATAACGCAAAACTCGTAATCTAGGTGAGTATTAATAAATCACCCAAGCAAAACTATTTTACAAGATTATTTTTTATTGACTCTCCTGTTATGTTTCAAGACTTGGTTACTGTAATGTTGATATGCTGCAGCAAACCTATAGAGGTCTTCAATATGTTCATCATCAAGGATACAATCTTGAAAGTATTCAGGCTCACAAATACACTGCATATTATCTTCAATTAAAGTATGTGTATTTTCAATTTCTCAACAGCACAGGCATTATTTAACAGTGCTCATTGGTATGCAGTTATATCTCATCAAAAAAATTTTTAGAAACACAAATTTTAATTTGAAAGATATTTATCCCAATAGGAAGGGTTCTTGATGTGAAGGCAATACACTTACATTACAATATAAGGTCTAAACAAAATCCCAAAGATGTTGCATAGTTTCATTCCATGCCGGCGAGCTTTTGAATATAAGGTCTTCTGTCTCACTATCTCTTCCTCACACACACACACACACACACACATATATATATATATATATATATATATATATATATATATATATGTATGTGTGTGTGTGTGAGATGCACTTACAGGTCTTTTTCACACAAAGAATTTAATGGAACGTTTTCGGGGTTCACAACCCCTTCATCAGCATACAGCAGTGCAAAATAACAAGCTCTTTTATAGTGTAAATTGAAATAAAAAAATACACAAACCTAGTGATCTCCAAAAGTGCGCTACATGTTTTGTGTTTGGAATGCAAATTGCGTTCCATAGTGAAAGCCGAAACCGGAAGTTCAATTACATCACTTCCGGTTTTCGCCAGAGATAATAAAATTTCTCCTAACATTAACGTAAATGTATCAAATGCACAATAAGCATAACAAACATAAATGGCAACTTATATATAACTGACAACATATAAAAGTAGTGTATGAAGCTTATTTAACAAAATAACCAATGCAGTAATGTGATCTGTGTGCTATATGTGCAATACGTTCACCATGGCAACAGCCACCTTGGTAACCGTTGTCCTGAACTACAGTAAACAATCAGTGACAAGTGAAATTATTAGTGAAACTTAAATTGACACATGTAATAATCACAGTAAAGATACCATACGCTGTTGTAATAAAACCTGAGACAAATCACCCAAGTTATTTACTTCTATACACACAAGTAAGGGTAGGACTTCTGAAATAGGAACATGTTTTCATAAATACTGTTAATAGTAATGAATCTTCATAACCTGTTAAAAACATGGATAGGACTATATCGTGGTGCTAGTAATGGCAATCATGTTGCACATTTAATAAATGCAGAGAAAAAAAGGAGTGATAACTGTAGAGAGACACCTAAACTCGTTGTCATTTTAATATAAGCAAGGGAGGACTTGAGTAATGGCCATTGTGTTTCTACATGGAACCAGTGCCTTATCATACATATGATATCAAAAACGCGAATCCAGCTTGCACAATTATGGAAATGTATGAGTGTATAAAGGACACAAGCCATAGGGTGGCCAATAGAACGAAACATCATAGCAAACTGCAAGAATAAATACACAAGTGTATCACATAATGTATCAAATGATGTCCCCAGTTTATGTGAGATATAGTCATAATGTATGACCTATATGACCAAAGACAATATTAATCTTGGGTGCATAAAGTTAAGAGTAACTCATGAAGATTGGCCAGGCTTCCACTAGAGGATATGGAAACTAAAGGATTCCAATCCCCAGTGCTGTGAGTAGCAAGCAAATCTCACCCAATTGAGGGAGTGATATTGCATGAAACAAACACAGAGCCACCATGCCATCTCTCAGTACCCCAGGTATGTAGCACATTTGGTCAGGGTCACAGAGGACTCTTAAAATCTGGCATGGTGTTTAAGCCACCAGGTTGTATGGTGCCCAGTCGGAACATCCATTGAGCCTCACATCTAAGAAGTTGCTTATTGCGATCACCGCCACTCTCCAATGCGGGTATATGATCAATTAAGATGTAGAGAATGGAGGAGACTGAATGTCCCTTGTTGGTGTTGTGTCATGCCACTGGTTGTTCTGAGTCACCTTGTTTTAAGGCAGTCCTTATGGCGTGCCGATGATTGGCCATGTGCTCATGTAGTGAGTCCGAAGTCTTGCCTACATAAAAACTGGAGCATGGACAAAATAGGAGGTACACTACGTGTGTAGTAGTGCACGTAATTGAATGTCTGATGGTAAATGTCCGATTTGTATGTGGGTGATGGAATATTTTAGTGCCAATGAGGCCATTGCAGGTCGTGCAGCCTAAGCAACGATAAGAACCTTTGATGTTGCATCTAATGCCAGAAGTATAGCTCTGTTTAGGGTCTGTCTTCATGAGTAGATCTTTGAGGTTTGTGCCCCTCTTAAAGCCCACCATGGGTCATAGGTTACTGTCACATTCTGTACCTTTAAGAATGAGTCCTGCCCTCTCCTCACTTGGCTATAAAGTATCAACCCACACACCTGTTCTTTGCTTGATTATTGAAGTGCATAGCTACTAGGGATTGCACTTTTTACCTCGCTCTCTCAGAAGTCTTTCTGTCAACAGTTTGTTTGTTGAAACTTACTTACCAACTTTAGAAGTTACTAACTGGATTCAGCCACTCCTCTCTGCAGCTCCACACTGCAGTTCCTCTCTGCAGCTCCACACTGCAGCTCCTCTCTACAGCTTCTCATTACAGCTCCTCTCTGCAGCTCTTCACTACAGCTCCTCTCTGCAGCTCCTCACTATAGCTCCTGTCTGCAGCTCCTCTGTGATCCACTTCAACCAGACGCTACCTCTCACAACTAAGCTGTTTCCAAACCGCAAGTATTTCCTATAAAGACTGTGTCCTAACAAGATTCTGTTTGCCTTTGCTAATACTGAAACTAAGTACTAGAGACTTGCTTGTGAGACTGTATTCCTAACTACTTGCTCTAATCCTTACTTGCTACACTAACAGCTCTGCTTACTACATGCCTAAACAATTGTGCCTCATTTGCTGTTAAGTTAACCCCTGACATACTTGCTTCTCCCACAGCCTCAGTAAACCCTTTCACTCTGTCTCTGAAAAGTGCTACCTTAACTGTGCTACAAACATATTTAATTCAAGCCATAAAATTTTACGGTACTTAGTCTTTCTATTATTATTGGTAAATCACTATAGAAATTGTACTATGGAATACTCGCTTCTCCCACAGCCTCAGTAAACCCTTTCACTCTGTCTCTGAAAAGTGCTACCTTAACTGTGCTACAAACATATTTGATTCAAGCCTTTAATTACTGATTACTGCTCTAAAAACATAACTTTTGACTATATTTGTCTGCTACAGTAAACACTTTATGAAAAACCCTACCTTCTAAAGTGTATTCAGTAAAAACAGCTATCTCTTATGGTAACACCTTATGCATCAATTACATATGTTTAAGGATTTAAAGAGACAGCCACAAAACAACAAATTATATTACTGAAGTATACATACAGTTTCTTTTTATATAGTAGCTTCCTGACAGTTACTTGTGAATGGCAATTTCGCGTCTGAGGACATAATAGGCCAATGTTGGCGGAGAATTTGACCAGTATTCTTTGTTGCTGGAGTAAAAGTAGTGGACATAATTAACTTGTCTGAGGTGTCCCTTTTAGGTTTGGATCGAATTAATTCTGATTGTGTTAATGTAGACACAGATTCCATGGTTTCTTGGATCACAGATGTTTTGTAACCCCTGGAACGGAATCTCTCACCCACTCCTACCAGTTGGGAGACCCCAGATGCTAAGTCAGAGTTATTGCGTATGGTTCTGATGAACTGCGATTTTATAATGCCCTTCAATAGGGCTGGGGGATGGCAGCTATCCGCCCGGAGTATGGAATTATGATCGGTAGGTTTGTGGTATAGTGTAGTGCCAAGTCTGCCTGAATTCTTAAAAACTGTCAGGTCAAGGAAATTGATGGTCTGGTCATCCACTGTCATTTTAAATCTGACATTACTCTCAGTGTTGTTGTAATGCTCAAACCACTTCTGGAGTTCCTCCATGCCCCCACGCCACACCAAGAAGATGTCATCTATGTATCTGTAGTAACAAATGATGGATGCATTATGGTTACTCCACAGATACATGTTTTCGAACTGTGACATGTAGATGTTGGCGTATGAGGGGGCCATGGAGGAACCCATGGCCGTACCAGCAATTTGTAAATAAAAATTGCTTTTGAAATGAAAGTAGTTTTTAAATAGACAGTACTCAATGAGAGAAGTCATGTACTCCACCGGGGGACCCTCATAAAGGGGGTTGCTGGTGAGATGCTCATGCACGGCCCTTAGACCACCATGATGTGGTATAATGGCATACAGGCTGTTGACATCCAGACTTACAAGTAAATCATCTTGCTGGATGTCAACAGTCCATACCTTTCTGATGAAATCATTTGTGTCCATGATATACGAACTTATCTCCCTTACCACTGGTTGAAGTAACACGTCTACAAACTGTGCTATTGGCTGTGTTAGCGAATGTCTTGCCAACACAATTGGGCGGCCTGGTGGACGGTCCAACCTCTTGTGGATTTTGGGGATCGAGTATAAAATGGGTGTCTTGGGATATTTAGTTGTGCAAAAATCACGTATGTGTTCGTACAGAAATCCCTGTTCAAACCCCAATGTGATGAGACCATCTAATTGTAGTTTGTACAATACTGTAGGGTCAGAAGGCAATTGTGTGTATGTAAGGCTGTCAGTCAATTGTTCCAGGATGTCTGCTCTATAATTGCTGTAATTCAAAAGGACAATGGCTCCACCCTTATCGGCGGGCCTAATGACAATAGAGGAGTCATCCTGGAGGGTTCGAATGGCACTCTGTTCCTCCCTAGATAAGTTGTGTTTCCACAGGGTTTCAGTCCTTTCTCTATCTAGATCCTGGGTGACCAATCTAAGAAATGTTTTTGTGCTGGGGCTACTATTGGTGGGTTCAAATGTGCTTGGAAGCTTGCATTTAAGTTCAACCTGAGATTTCACTGTTGTGGATTCTATATTTTGAAAGAATTCTCTAATCTTCAAAGACCTGTTCAGTTTGTAAATGTCTAACTTTAAATCAAATTCGGATGTAGGGACACTGGGCACAAACGATAACCCTCTATTTACAACTTTGCGTTCACTCTCCGTGAGGTTGTGTGTGCTTAAATTGATGATTATGTCCTCTGTCGTGGTCGTCTGGGGAGTCTGTGTCTGATGCCCCACCCTCCTAATATGGGGGTCTGCTGTGCCTCCCCCTCCCTGTGAGCGTGTAGTGACCCCTAAAAAATGACTCGGTGTGGAATGCAGTCTAGATTCATGAGGGGCAAATTGATTTGGATGTCTGTGAGAGCCAGGTGAGGTAAAATATGTATTGGAGAGATGTCTCTCTGTGTCAGTGGAGTGTCCCCCACTGGTGTCTATTGTATCAAAATGTACCCATCTGGTTCTTTGTCTCCTCCTAGTTTGATTACTCTGTGTGGAAGTGAGCCATTTGTATACTTTTCCCTGTGTGTAGTCGCTATTGACAGTCTCTAACTTCCTGTTCTTAAATGTGATAAGTTCACTTTGGTATTTATCTATCTGTAACTTGATTTTGGACAACTAATTTTCCTGAGGGTCACTAGTGAGTGTGGTGTTATGCATAGTTTCAAAAGATTGTATTTCAATCCTGACTTTACTTAAAATTACTGTGACCTCCTCTATAACTAAAAGTATTAGATCCAGGGAGCACTTATTTAATATGAAACACCTTTTTTTCTAAATTCCGGATTGTCACGTCCAATGGTGGGTACATTATGAACTCTAAAGCCCCTGGGAATATGGCCTGTCCTGTAATAATCGGATAGATAACTCCCAATGTAATGCTAAGTCAACTTCTCTTTTTTTTCAATTTTAGTAAATTATGATACAAATTAACTGGGGTCTCACCCACTGCTTTGGAGATGGGTGCGAACAGGATCCGTTTGGCATCTTCAGAAGTATATGAAACTGTGCCTGTCTGTGCTGCCATGGCCTGGCAAGTCATGTCCTCCACCTGAGTATCCAGATCTATAGGGATGGTGTTCTCCTCTGCTGGTTGTGATAACATGCTCGTACAAAGGAAGAATTAGTAAATTATCAAAGAGTTAATTCACAGCAACTCTGTCTCAGCAATGAAATAATGGCATAAAACGATACAGTCCAAAATGAAAGCTGGAGATGTAGGATAGATAGGTCAAATGTGGGGGTTCCACTGGTCACCAAAGAATACTTAACAACTTCCAGTTCTGCCCTCCAGTTCGACAGCAGCCTGGGTGCAAGGATACAAATGCATAAACAAACCAGAGATGCACTCACAGGTCTTTTTCACACAAAGAATTTAATGGAACGTTTTCGGGGTTCACAACCCCTTCATCAGCATACAGCAGTGCAAAATAACAAGCTCTTTTATAGTTTAAATTGAAACAAAAAAATACACAAACCTAGTGATCTCCAAAAGTGCGCCAAATGTTTCGTGTTTGGAACGCAAATTGCGTTCCATAGTGAAAGCCGAAACCGGAAGTTCAATTACATCACTTCCGGTTTTCGCCAGAGATAATAAAATTTCTCCTAACATTAACGTAAATGTATCAAAAGCACTATAAGCATAACAAACATAAATGGCAACTTATATATAACTGACAACATATAAAAACATAATTTATGCTTACCTGATAAATTTATTTCTCTTGTGGTGTATCCAGTCCACGGATCATCCATTACTTGTGGGATATTCTCCTTCCCAACAGGAAGTTGCAAGAGGATCACCCACAGCAGAGCTGCTATATAGCTCCTCCCCTAACTGCCATATCCAGTCATTCGACCAAAACTAGCCGAGAAAGGAGAAACCATAGGGTGCAGTGGTGACTGTAGTTTAAAATTTAAACCTGCCTTAAAAGGACAGGGCGGGCCGTGGACTGGATACACCACAAGAGAAATAAATTTATCAGGTAAGCATAAATTATGTTTTCTCTTGTTAGGTGTATCCAGTCCATGGATCATCCATTACTTGTGGGATACCAATACCAAAGCTAAAGTACACGGATGAAGGGAGGGACAAGGCAGGTAATTAAACAGAAGGGACCACTGCCTGAAGAACCTTTCTCCCAAAAATAGCCTCCGAAGAAGCAAAAGTATCAAATTTGTA
>NC_069499.1:580280979-580308479 GCF_027579735.1 Bombina bombina
AGTGTAAGTGGTCATTTTTTGATAACTATCGGAAAGCTTCTAATTGTGTCGAAGAGCAGGGCAAAAGCAATGAATTCCGCAAGTTTTCCAGAGGTTTTCGACTCAAACCGATCTGCATCGAATTGAGAGCGCCGAATCGTATGTTACGTCACAAAAATCAACTTCTTCCGATTTAGACACTTTGATAACTGAGGCGAAGCATTTTCGCGACGTGTACGACGCAGATTTTCGGCGGATTCGAAGTAGACACGTTGATAACTAGAGGCCTAAGGGTGAGAATGACACAGGAATTGCTTTGCTGGGAATCATGAAAAATATAGTATTAATGAAAGGAGATCTTGTCACGGCAGAAACACAAGTTTTCTTGCAAGTGCAGATATGTCATAGACCATTCCATGTTTCTCCAGGTGGAGGTTAATTTGTGAATTTTGTCTAATCTGCAGAACCATATACAGATTGAAAGAATAAGACACAAAAGCTTTGGGATACAGACAGTCTCTTTTGTGGAATGTTCCCCATTTATGACTGCCTCAGAAAAGTCAGTATAACAAGCATGCACTAGGAGTTAAAGCCTAGAGTATCTAAAAATACCCATAAAAATAGGGGCACTTCAATTCCTTAAACTTTACAAACACGCTTTTTAAAAAAAAAAAAAACATTTAGTTATGATAAGCAGTATGTGTGTGTTTGTGAATGTGTGTATATATGTACTGTGTGTGTGTATGTATGATAATGGGTGTGTGTGTCTTTGGGCAGAGGAGGTAGGTAGGTGGAGCTAAAAGGGGGTGGGGGGCCCTGCCACACTTTTGCCCGGGGTCCTGGCTGGTCTTAGTCCATCCTAAATGGGTGGGGCTTTCTCAAAGGGGCGTGGTCTTGTGCACCACCATCTTAAAAATTCACCAGCCACCACTGCCGTGGTTGCGAAAATTCCGCTAGAGTTAAGCTTTTTGCGTTAGCCGGGTTGCTTTCATATTACAAGTTCCAAAAAAGTTTATTTTGTGCAAGCATTAACCCGAATAGGGCAAAAATCTTAACAACTTTTCGCTGGTGCATGCATGCATTCCCCCATAGAAATCCATATAGAAAAAAACACCCGAGATCTCACAAACATTTTCGCATTCCCCATAAAAGTCAATGGAGAAAAAAAACAATAGCATATTCGCATTAGCAAATGGCAAACATTTACAGTACATATATAATTCAAATCTTAATTAAATATGAATATTACATATACAGTATATGTTTTATCATGTTTTCATCTGCTTAATGGCAAAGGGCTCTAATGCACTTATATATATGTCTATATGTGTGTACATGTATATTTATGTGTTTATATGTGTATACAGTATATGTCTGTCAATACATATATACACAAATAAATACATACATACATTTGTACTGTGTATATACAGTATATATATATATATATATATATATATATATATATATACACAGTATACAACAGAAGTGAGTACACCCCAGTGCAATATCACTTAAATGTAAAATGATTCAAAATTGTATAACCTAACAGTAACTGCATTATGTATTATATTAAGTTTTACAGTAGGGTATTTGCTCTTATGTAAAATTAAAACGAAGAGTTTAGATTTACTATTTAAAAAAAAAACGTCCCCAAAGCAGGAAATCAATGCAACAAAAGTCAGTGCACCTTTCATTACTGAGATTCAAATATTTTATTTTTTTCAATACTTTGCGTGTCCACCTTTATTTTTGATGACAGACTCAATCCTCCTTGGCATGGAGGAAACCAGTGTTGTATACATTTCTGGAGAGATGTTCTGCTCTTCTTCAGAGTTAATTTTTTTAGATGTTCTTTGTTGGAGGGGTTGTGTTACTCTACCATTCTCTTTAAAATACCCCAAAGGTGTTTTACTGGATTCAAGTCAGGTGACATACTTGGCAAGGTCATAGTTTTCAATTGTTTCTCTTTTAGAAACTCCTTTGTGATTTTGGCAGTGTGCTTTGGATCGTTATCATGCTGGAATATTCGTTCCCTGCCAAACTTCTGGAGACTGGGAGTCATCTTGTCAGCCAGTATTTAAGTATATTGCAGGCTTTCATGATGCCATCTATAAATGTAATCTCCCCAACACCTTTTGCAGTCATGCAGCCCCATATTGTCACACTCTCACCTCCTTGATTCACTGTTGAGACTATGCATTTACTGTAATAATCCTGACCAGGTTCACACCAAACATGCTGCACCCCATCTGAGCCGAAAAATTGTATCTTGGTATTGGCCATCTTACCAAATAATGTGCTCCCAGTATACATCAGGCTTTTTTATGTTGTTTAGCAAAGTTTAATCTTGCAGTTTTGTGCCGAAGAGCAAGCAAGGGTTTTTTCCTTGGATGCTGTCCATAGAAGTTGACATGATACAATGTCCTTAGCACTGACTGAGCTGTCACAGAAACTCCAATTTCTATTGATAATCCCTGAGTCAAATCTGAAGCACTTGCCTTAATGTAAATCTGAAGCACTTGCCTGTTGCCTGTTTTTCAGAGCTAGATTGTGCAAGTAGCTCACTGTCCGTGGCGTCATTTTAGGAGGATAGCCACTGAGACTCTGATTTTTGGCACTGTGTATCGATCTATACCTCCTGATTACTACTGCAACTGCGTTTGGACTGATTTTTAGTTGGTCACCAATCTTCCTGTATCCTTTTCCATCTTTGTGACATCTCACAATCACATTTTTTAATTCATCTGGCAATTCCTTTCCATGTGGAGACATGATGCAAACTTGCCCATTTGTCAAAAAATTAATTAGACAATTCTAGTAAATATGCTCATGCAATTAGGCTAATTGGAAATCATAGGTGTACTCAATTTTGTTTTAGTGATCTAACTTGTGTGTCAGTGACCAGAGGTGTATTCACTTTTGTTGCATTAAGTTTCTACTTTGGGGCCTGTATTTTCAATATAATCTTTCTAAAGTATTTCGGCTAGATTACGAGTTTTTTTTAGGTATTGGTGTGCGGGGCTAACAAGCCTTTTTTTCTCACAGCTCACTTAAGACAACGCTGGTATTACAGGTTTTCTTCAAGCTGTCATTAGCCTCAGAAAAGTGAGCGTTGAGCAAAATTTAGCTCCACATCTCACTGTAATAACAGCGCTGCTTATGGTAGCGGTGAGCTGGCTAAACGTGCTTGTGCACGGTTTCCCCATAGGAAACAATGGGGCTGAGCTGGCTGAAAAATAAAACCTAACACCTGCAAAAAAGCAGCGTTCAGCTCCTAACGCAGCCCCATCGTTTCCTATGGGGAAATTAAAGTTATGTCTGCACCTAACACCCTAACATGAACCACGAGTCTAAACACCCCTAATCTTACACTTATGAACCCCTAATCTGATGCCCCCAACATCGCCGAACCCTATATTATATTTATTAACCCCTAATCTGCCACCGCCAACGTCGCCGCCACTATAATACATTTATTAACCCCCTAAACCTAAGTGTAACCCTAACACCCCCCTAACTTAAATATAATTTAAATAAATCTAAATAAATTTACTACAATTAAATAAATTAATACTATTTAAAACTAAAACTATTTAAAACTAAATACTTATAAATACCTATAAAATAAACCCTAAGCTAGCTACAATATAACTAATAGTTACATTGTAGCTAGCTTAGGATTTATATTTATTTTACAGGCAACTTTGTATTTATTTTAACTAGGTAGAATAGTTATTAAATAGTTATTAACGATTTAATAACTTCCTAGTTAAAATAAGTACAAATTTACCTGTAAAATAAATCCTAACCTAAGTTACACTTACACCTAACACTACACTATCATTAAATTAATTATATAAATAACCTACAATAACTACAATTAAATTAAATAAACTAAAGTACAAAAAAATAAACACTAAATTACAGAAAATAAAAAAAGAATTACAATTTTTTAAACTTATTACACCTAATCTAATCCCCCTAATAAAATAAAAAAGCCCCCCAAAATAATAAAATTCCCTTCCCTATACTAAATTACAAATAGCCCTTAAAAGGGCCTTTTGCGGGGCATTGCCCCAAAGTAATCAGCTCTTTTACCTGAAAAAAAATACAATACCCCCCCAATATTAAAACCCACCACCCACACACCCAACCCTACTCTAAAACCCACCCAATCCCCCCTTAATAAAACCTAACACTACCCCCTTGAAGATCACCCTACCTTGAGCTGTCTTCACGCAGCTGGGCACAAGTGGACAAGAGGGGCAGAAGTCTTCATCCGATCCGGCCAGAAGAGGACATCCAGACCGGCAGAAGTCTTCATCCAGGCGGCATCTTCTATCTTCTTCCATCCGGAGCGGAGCAGGTCCATCTTGAAAACATCCGACGCGGAGCATCCTCTTCCATCCGATGGCGACTGAAGAATGACGGTTCCTTTAATTGACATCATCCAAGATGGCGTCCCTTCAATTCCGATTGACTGATAGAATCCTATCAGCCAATCGGAATTAAGGTAGAAAAAATCCTATTGGCTGATGCAATCAGCCAATAGAATTGAGCTCGCATTCTATTGGCTGATTGGAACAGCCAATAGAATGCAAGCCCAATCCTATTGGCTGATTGGATCAGCCAATAGGATTTTTCCTACTTTAATTCTGATTGGCTGATTCTTCAAGATGGACCCGCTCCGCTCCGGATGGAAGAAGATAGAAGATACCGTCTGGATGAAGACTTCTGCAGGTCTGGATGTCCTCTTCTGGCCGGATCAGATGAAGACTTCTGCCCCTCTGGAGGTCCACTTGTGCCCGGCTGGGTGAAAACGGCTCAAGGTAGGGTGATCTTCAAGGGGGTAGTGTTAGTTTTTTTTAAGGGGGGGTTTGGGTGGGTTTTAGAGTAGGGTTGGGTGTGTGGGTGGTGGGTTTTAATGTTGGGGGGTATTGTATTTTTTTTACAGGTAAAAGAGCTGATTACTTTGGGGCAATGCCCCGCAAAAGGCCCTTTTAATGGCTATTTGTAATTTAGTATAGTGTAGGGAATTTTATTATTTGGGGGGGCTTTTTTATTTTATTAGGGGGATTAGATTAGGTGTAATTATTTTAAAAAAATTGTAATTCTTTTTTTATTTTCTGTAATTTAGTGTTTTTTTGTACTTTAGTTTATTTTATTTAATTGTAGTTAATTGTAGGTAATTTATGTAATTAATTTAATGATAGTGTAGTGTTAGGTGTAATTGTATTTTAGGTTAGGATTTATTTTACAGGTAAATTTGTACTTATTTTAACTAGGAAGTTATTAAATAGTTAATAACTATTTAATAACTATTCTACCTAGTTAAAATAAATGCAAAAAAAATAAATAAGTTGCCTGTAAAATAAATATAAATCCTAAGCTATCTACAATGTAACTATTAGTTATATTGTAGCTAGCTTATGGTTTATTTTATCGGTAAGTATTTAGTTTTAAATAGGATTAATTTATTTAATAGTAGTAATTTAATTTTGTTTTATTTAAATTATATTTAAGTTAGGGGGGGTAGACTTAGGGTTAGACTTAGGTTTAAGGGTTAATACATTTAATATAGTAGCGGCAAAGTTTGGGGGCGACAGATTAGGAGTTAATAAAATTTAACTAGTGTTTGCGAGGCCGGAGTGCGGCGGTTTAGGGGTTAATATATTTATTAAAGTGGCAGTGATGTCCGGTCGGCAGATTAGGGGTTAAACATTTTAGTTAAGTGTTTCCGATGTGGGGGGGGGGCTCGGTTTAGGGGTTAATAGATAGTTTATGGGTGTTAGTGTACTTTTTAGCACTTTAGTTAAGAGTTTAAGCCCATTTAGCCCATAAAACTCCTAACTACTGACTTTGAAATGCGGTAGGAGTCTGGACAGGAGAGGGTCTACCGCTCACTTTTTCAAGCAATCGTAATACCGGCGTTATTAAAATCCCATTAAAAAGATAGGATTCACAATTGACGTAAGGGGATTTGTGGTATGCGAAAATCGCAGAAAAAAGTGAGCGGTACACCTGTACCTTCCTGACTCTTAATACCAGCGAGCGTTAAAAAGCTGCGTTGGGACCTCTCAATGCTGCTTTTTAAGGCTAACGCAAGACTCGTAATCTAGGCGTTTGTTTTTTATTGTTTATAATAGGAAATACTTTACTTTTCAACTTAGAAATAAAACAATTTTTGAGAGGTGATAGAATTTTGAATAATTTGAAATTGAAGTGATATTGCCCAGGGGTGTACTCACTTCTGTTGTATACTGTTTATATATGTGTGTAACTGTACTTTGTAATGTATTTTTGATGTGTTTGGGAAAAAAGTTAACCACTGCTCTGAAATCGCGGTAAGGATTAAAGTTTAAATGGTGATTGCACTAGCACAATTGTGATTTCGCTCAGTTTGTAATATCAGTGCAATTAAAAAGGCTTGTGAAGAGTAGTTGGTCACAAGGAAGGAAAGCTCTGGGAAAGACTTGGCCCAAAACCAGCTACACAAACACCACAGCGCTATTTTGTGACCTATACTTACAAATCGTAGATGGCTGATTGAGAGGCGAATCTCTTACCACAGCACGTCGCCTTTTACATAGTTAGGCAGAGGCGTGAAAAAGGAGCGGCCACCATTTTACTTTAAGCTCACAGCGGAAAAAGTGTGCCTCACACTCCACCTGAACACAGCTGAGTCTTAAACTGGACAGGTTAACCCAGATTGCTTGCGGAGGTCACCAACGCTTCGAGACTAATGGAACCTCAGTCCATAGACCTTCCACAAATCTGCAAGTGACATCGTTGCCCCTCCTCAGGTAAAAGGGCCTTGGCAGAAAGTTTTTCAAATTGCCCATTTACAGTGAGTAATCAGCTACTCTCTTAATACCGGCTAATCCTGGGGGAATGTGGTGAGGGTACTCAAAGCCTTATATACTTCTGTGACCCTGTGGGAGAGACATGTTTCTACTTTAAATTTATGTGGATACCCTGAAGGGACATATTCTTCAATCACATGCATATATAGCCAAAACCACAGGCGGAACCAGCATGGACACTTGGTTAGTGCCGGTGTGCACACATTTCCAACACAATTATTAAAAGTTCAGCATTGAGATTTATGAGAGTGGATAGATATTTTACTAGTTTCCCTAAAAGCTGTAGAACCAGTATGGCAGCAAAGTCGAAACAAAAAGAGAGAAGAGCAAAAAATACTGCAGAAATATATGTGGCCCCGCTGTCCCCATCAAGTGCTGAGGATAACTCCACAGATGCCATACATCAAATTGTCCAGCAATTAACAGCGTTATTCCTCCCAAAAATGGATCAATTACAGTCTGGGATGGATTTGCTTGCTTCTGATGTGAAACAGTTTTCCACACGCATGAGTCAAGCATAACAGAGGATTGCTGACCTTGAGGACAGACAAATTGAAACCCAGACAGTTAAAAGTATTAAAATAAAAAGTAGAAGACCTTGAAAGCAGATCGAGACGTAATATCTTTAGAATTGTGGGATTGCCTGAAGCTGTCTTAAATAAAGATCTTCTCAACTTTGTGCAACACCAATTACCCAAACTGCTCAATATCCCGCTAGAAATGCAGCCTATAGCAGTGGAGAGAGTGCATCGTATAGGGCCTGAAAGCATGGTGGCTTATCGCAGGGGGCCTCGGCAAGTCATCTTTAATTAAACTCCAAAATTACCAATCCACAATTGTCATACTACACACCTAGCGACAAATCTCAGAGCTAAAGTTTCAGGATAAAAGACTGTTGATTTTTCAGGATTTTTCAGTGGATGTGACCCGGAGGAGGAGAGAGTTTGCCCCATACTGCTCTAGGCTTCATGGAGAGGGCAGAAAAGTAAGCGTGATGTACCCAGCCAAGTTACAGCTTCATACTTCTTCAACCTGATAGATGTTTGGAGAGTCCGTCACCAGAGAATACACTTGTGTCTCCAAAACACATAATACACTGTCCAGAATAGATTACTTCCTAGTCTCACCTAGATTTTAAACACAGATATTGAATGTGGCCATCCCTCAAATAGTAATATCAGATCATGTTCCCATGTGGCTCAATTTTGAAATGCAATCAAAAAAATTTAGGGCCTCCCACTGGAGGTTCCCCATCTTTCTCATGCACAATTCAGATTTTAAAGCCTGCCTTTTAGCAAAGTGGAATGATTATTCATCTCTAAATGCTTCTAGCAAAGGTAATCCCGATCTACAGGGAGTGCAGAATTATTAGGCAAGTTGTATTTTTGAGGATTAATTTTATTATTGAACAACAACCATGTTCTCAATGAACCCAAAAAACTTATTAATATCAAAGCTGAATATTTTTGGAAGTAGTTTTTAGTTTGTTTTTAGTTTTAGCTATTTTAGGGGGATATCTGTGTGTGCAGGTGATTATTACTGTGCATAATAATTAGGCAATTTAACAAAAAACAAATATATACCCATTTCAATTATTTATTTTTACAAGTGAAACCAATATAACATCTCAACATTCACAAATATACATTTCTGACATTCAAAAACAAAACAAAAACAAATCAGTGACCAATATAGCCACCTTTCTTTGCAAGGACACTCAAAAGCCTGCCATCCATGGATTCTGTCAGTGTTTTGATCTGTTCATGATCAACATTGCGTGCAGCAGCAACCACAGCCTCCCAGACACTGTTCAGAGAGGTGTACTGTTTTCCCTCCTTGTAAATCTCACATTTGATGATGGACCACAGGTTCTCAATGGGGTTCAGATCAGGTGAACAAGGAGGCCATGTCATTAGATTTTCTTCTTTTATACCCTTTCTTGCCAGCCACGCTGTGGAGTACTTGGACGCGTGTGATGGAGCATTGTCCTGCATGAAAATCATGTTTTTCTTGAAGGATGCAGACTTCTTCCTGTACCACTGCTTGAAGAAGGTGTCTTCCAGAAACTGGAAGTAGGACTGGGAGTTGAGCTTGACTCCATCCTCAACCCGAAAAGGCCCCACAAGCTCATCTTTGATGATACCAGCCCAAACCAGTACTCCACCTCCACCTTGCTGGCGTCTGAGTCGGACTGGAGCCCTCTGCCCTTTACCAATCCAGCCACAGGCCCATCCATCTGGCCCATCAAGACTCACTCTCATTTCATCAGTCCATAAAACCTTAGAAAAATCAGTCTTGAGATATTTCTTGGCCCAGTCTTGACGTTTCAGCTTGTGTCTTGTTCAGTGGTGGTCGTCTTTCAGCCTTTCTTACCTTGGCCATGTCTCTGAGTATTGCACACCTTGTGCTTTTGGGCACTCCAGTGATGTTGCAGCTCTGAAATATGGCCAAACTGGTGGCAAGTGGCATCTTGGCAGCTGCACGCTTGACTTTTCTCAGTTCATGGGCAGTTATTTTGCGCCTTGGTTTTTCCACACGCTTCTTGCGACCCTGTTGAATATTTTGAATGAAACGCTTGATTGTTCGATGATCACGCTTCAGAAGCTTTGCAATTTTAAGAGTGCTGCATCCCTCTGCAAGATATCTCACTATTTTTTACTTTTCTGAGCCTGTCAAGTCCTTCTTTTGACCCATTTTGCCAAAGGAAAGGAAGTTGCCTAATAATTATGCACACCTGATATAGGGTGTTGATGTCATTAGACCACACCCCTTCTCATTACAGAGATGCACATCACCTAATATGCTTAATTGGTAGTAGGCTTTCGAGCCTATACAGCTTGGAGTAAGACAACATACATGAAGAGGATGATGTGGTCAAAATACTCATTTGCCTAATAATTCTGCACTCCCTGTATACTGGCAAGCCTCTAAGGCAGTAATGAGAGGAGAAATCACATCCTTCACAGCTAATTTTTGTAAACTATGGCCTAGATTTAGAGTTCTGCGGCCAAAGGGGTGCGTTAGCTACGCATGCTTTTTTTCTGGCCGCACCTTTTAAATACCGCTGGTATTGAGAGTTCACAGAATGGCTGCGTTAGGCTCCAAAAAAGGAGCGTATAGCATATTTAACGCAACTTCAACTCTCGATACCAGCGGTGCTTATGGACGCGGCCAGTTTCAAAAACGTGCTCGTGCACGATTCCCCCATAGAAAACAATGGGGCTGTTTGAGCTGAAAAAAAACCTAACACCTGCAAAAAAGCCGCGTTCAGCTCCTAACGCAGCCACATTGTTTGCTATGGGGAAACACTTCCTACGTCTGCACCTAACACTCTAACATGTACCCCGAGTCTAAACACCCCTAACGTTACACTTATTAACCCCTATTCTGCCGCCCCCGCTATCGCTGACCCCTGCATATTATTATTAACCCCTAATCTGCCACTCCGTAAACCGCCACTGTTTACATTATCCCTATGTACCCCTAATCTGCTGTCTCTAACACCGCCGACCCCTATATTATATTTATTAACCCCTAATCTGCCCCCCACAATGTCGCCTCCACCTGCCTACACTTATTAACCCCTAATCTGCCGAGCGGACCGCACCGCTATTATAATAAAGTTATTAACCCCTAATCCGCCTCACTAACCCTATAATAAATAGTATTTACCCCTAATCTGCCCTCCCTAACATCGCCGACACCTAACTTCAAACATTAACCCCTAGTCTGCCGACTGGAGCTCACCGCTATTCTAATAAATGTATTAACCCCTAAAGCTAAGTCTAACCCTAACACTAACACCCCCCTAAATTAAATATAATTTAAATCTAACGAAATAAATTAACTCTTATTAAATAAATTATTCCTATTTAAAGCTAAATATTACCTGTAAAATAAATCCTTATATAGCTACAATATAAATTATAATTATATTATAGCTATTTTAGGATTTATATTTATTTTACAGGTAACTTTGTATTTATTTTAACCAGGTACAATAGCTATTAAATAGTTAAGAACTATTTAATAGCTAAAATAGTTAAAATAATTACAAAATTACCTGTAAAATAAATCCTAACCTAAGTTACAATTAAACCTAACACTACACTATCAATAAATTAATTAAATAAAATACCTACAATTACCTACAATTAAACCTAACACTACACTATCAATACATTAATTAAATACAATATCTACAAATAAATACAATGAAATAAACTAACTAAAGTACAAAAAATAAAAAAGAACTAAGTTACAAAAAATAAAAAAATATTTACAAACATCAGAAAAATATTACAACAATTTTAAACTAATTACACCTACTCTAAGCCCCCTAATAAAATAACAAAGACCCCCAAAATAAAAAAATGCCCTACCCTATTCTAAATTACAAAAGTCCAAAGCTCTTTTACCTTACCAGCCCTGAACAGGGCCCTTTGCGGGGCATGCCCCAAATAATTCAGCTCTTTTGCCTGTAAAAAAAACACATACAATACCCCCCCCCAACATTACAACCCACCACCCACATACCCCTAATCTAACCCAAACCCCCCTTAAATAAACCTAACACTAAGCCCCTGAGGATCTTCCTACCTTATCTTCACCATACCAGGTTCACCGATCGATCCAGAAGAGCTCCTCCGATGTCTTGATCCAAGCCCAAGCGGGGGGCTGAAGATGTCCATGATCCGGCTGAAGTCTTCATCCAAGCGGGAGCTGAAGAGGTCTATGATCCGGCTGAAGTCTTCATCCAAGCGGGAGCTGAAGAGGTCCATGATCCGGCTGAAGTCTTCTATCAACGGCATCTTCAATCTTCTTTCTTCCGGATCCATGTTCATCCCGCCGACGCGGAACATCCATCTTCACCGACAACTTCCCGACGAATGACGGTTCCTTTAAGGGACGTCATCCAAGATGGCGTCACTCGAATTCCGATTGGCTGATAGGATTCTATCAGCCAATCGGAATTAAGGTAGGAAAATGCTGATTGGCTGATGGAATCAAGTTCAATCAGCCAATCAGATTGAGCTTGCATTCTATTGGCTGTTCCGATGTGGGGGACCTCGGTTTAGGGGTACATAGGTAGTTTATGGGTGTTAGTGTACTTTAGAGCACAGTGGTTAAGAGCTTTATAAACCGGCGTTAGCCCAGAAAGCTCTTAACTACTGACTTTTTTCTGAGGCTGGAGTTTTGTCGTTAGATTTCTAACGCTCACTTCAGCCATAACTCTAAATACCGGAGTTAGAAAGATCCCATTGAAAAGATAGGATACGCAATTGACGTAAGGGGATCTGTGGTATGGAAAAGTCGCAGCTGAAAAGTGAGTGTTAGACCCTTTAATGACTGACTCCAAATACCAGAGGGCGGTAAAAACCAGCGTTAGGAGCCTCTAACGCTGGTTTTGACGGCTACCGCCCAACTCTAAATCTAGGCCATAGAAAGCAGAACTCAGAAGCCTTAGCTGAACAAGTCCTAACAAATTACAGTAACTATTTAACTAACCCTACTTGAAAAAATAGGATAGCTTATTACAGTAAAAAGAAAGCGAGAGATGCATACCTTTCCTTAATTGACAATGCACACAGAGTTAGCACACAAGGGAAATATTACCGTTTTGGTACTAAGACTGGTAAATTACTGGCAAATCTCACTAGGGTTTATAGCCCTAGATCACATGTTTCGGTATTAAAAGTGGACAAAGACAGAAAGACTAAAAATAATGACATTGCAGAAGGTTTCCAGAAATATTATAAAGTGCTATATACAAGCCAAACCCCTGATGATTCCCAGCAGCGAAATTTTTTGGGAGAGGGTGACCTTACCTAAAATGACCACAGAACAGTCGAATAGTTTAAACGCACCTATAACACCAAAGGAAGTGTTATCCTCCATTAAACACGTGAGTCCGGGAAAAGTGGCAGGGATGGACGGCTTACCTATAGAATACTACAAATTATTACAAGTAGACTTGGCCCCAACATTAGCTGACCTATACAGATCCTACCTTTTAACAACTGTCACACCAGCTGATATCTTTACAGATGCAACCATATGCGTGATACCAAAAGAAGGCAAGGACCCAGAACTTCCAAATTTGTACCACCCTATATCCCTACTTAACTGAGACTACAAGATTCTGACCAAGGTACTAGCTGACTGACTTGCCATTTTAATGCCACACATCATACACTAAGATCAATCGGGATTCATTAATAATATGTCCTCAGTTGCGAACATCAGAAAAGCGTTGCTGGTGCTTACCCATTACAAAGACAAAGAACAAAAGGGCAAAATAACAGACTTAGCAAATGTCTGCCTTCTCTCGCTTAATGCTGAGAAGGCATTTGATAGGGTAGAATGCCACCACTTAACACATTCCATGAAATTATTTGGTTTCCAAAACGAATTCCTGTCACTAATACATAAACTATACACTACTCCTAGAGCAAAGGTGATGGTTAATAGACAATTGTCCCATTTCCTCACACTAGAGAGGGGCACAAGACAAGGATGCCCGCTGTCTCTGCTTTTATTTGATCTGGCTATAGACCCTTTAGCATGTATGATTAGGAGGGAACTTGAAGGCATACAAATTGGCAACATGGCCACAAAAATTTAATTTTATGCAGATGACATGCTGTTATTTATAAGGGACCCCACTAGAAATATCCCTAAGTAATTACTTTTATACAACAATTTGGAAGTTTCTCAAAATTAATATAGATAAGTTGGAAATAATGTTGTTAAAACAAGATTCCCCTAACAATATTGAGGGATGGAAATTTAAAACAGTTAATGATTCTTTTACTTATTTGGGTATACATTTTTCAAAAAATCCTGCAAAACTGTATGAATTAAACATTTCCCCCATCATTGGAGCATCAGAAAACACTATTAAAACCTGGATGCATCTTCCAGTATCCACCTCGGGCAGAGTAGGACTACTAAAAATGACACTTTTCCCGAAATTTTTATATGTTTTACAATCATTGCCTTTACTGCTCATCAAAGCAGACATCCAAAGATTGCATGCACACCTTCATCTGGTGTGGTAAAAAACACAGAATCAGCATGAAGAAGATGTTCCAACCTCTCAACAGAGGAGGCATTAGGGTACCAAATGTATAGCTATATAATTGGGCTTCTTTGGCAAATATATCAATAGACTGGATAACAGACATAGGCCACTTCACAATGCTGGAATTAGAAATAGAATTGGTGTCGCCGGTAGCTCTGGGATACCTCCCATTTATAGATCTTAAAAATGCGTCAAGTATAATTAAGGATAATGCAATATTCAGAGACCCGGTGTTAGCCTAGAAAAAAGTTTCTCAGTGGTGGAGACAGAAAGGAGGGGGAAATAGACATCTTCCCGCTATGTGGAAACTTGAACTTTATACCAGGGTTTAGTACACATTTAAGATATGGACATCTAAGTGTTTGAGAACCGTAGGAGAACTGCTAGATATTCTTCAGAAAACAATTATCCCATACAGACAATTACAGGATAAGTACAATCTACCTGACCAGTTTTTTGGACATCATTACTTTGATCCTAGTTTTGTGAGCTATTTCTGTGGAGCAGAAGTGCAGTCAGCCGGGCGGCTGTGAAGTCCCAGTTCACTTATATTGCACCTGGAGGTGCTTTTCTTTTTGTAAGTGTGTTTTAGCTATCTTACAAATTTGCCTTATCATACAGTACTAGGCTCTGTTGGTCCATTCTATCTTACCAGAAACAGAGCTGGAGAATAACACCTTTGATCTCCTTTGGTTTGGATCAAAGCTTGTTATCGTACACAGAGCTGGACTACTGCCTTAGTTCCAGCCTGCCACACTAGCACCATAGGGTGCATCATGCTTGTGAGTACCTGTTCATTTTGCTATATCTTGCTCTTGTGCTGGTGATATTAGGCCATTATGGCTCCTCTGTGTTTTCTCCTTCACATGCCTGCTGCCTTTAGACTGGAATTCTTTTTGGGACTTTTCTGTTTTTTACACGTTGATTTATGAATATTTGTCCTATTGTTATTTTGTGATTATAACATTGTATATGCTATTTTTGTGTATTTTGCTCATTAGGTTTTGCGAAGCGCCCCCTATGGGAGATTTACACTAGTGTATCTCTTCCTTTTTTTCTCTAATTAATCTGATTTGGTCAACTATAGGGGCTGTTGATTCCATTTTATATATTAATTGTTGAATTGTTTATAGAACCTTTGGTCATATATATTGCCTTTATTGATATTAAAGGGACAGTCTAGTCCAAAAATAACTTTCATGATTCAGATAGGGCATGTAATTTTAAACAATTTTCCAATTTACTTTTATCACCAAGTTTTCTTTGTTCTCTTGGTATTCTTAGTTGAAAGCTTAACTTAGGAGGTTCATATGCTAATTTCTTAGACCTTGAAGGCCACCTCTTAAGAATGCATTTTAACAGGTTTTTCACCACTAGAGGGTGTTAGTTCATGTTTTTCATATAGATAACACGGTGCTCGTGCACGTGAAGTTACCTGGGAGCCATCACTGATTGGCAAAACTGCAAGTCTGTCAAAAGAATAAATAAAGGGCAGTCTGCAAAGGCTTAGATACAAGATAATCACAGAGGTAAAAAATATATAAATATAACTGTGTTGGTTATGCAAAACTAGGGAATGGGTAAACAAGGGATTATCTATCTTTTAAAACAATAACAATTCTGGTGTAGACTGGCCCTTTAAGATGCTTTCAACTTTAGAAAGAGCTAGCAAGAGGTTGTCAACCAAACACTCTGCATCTTACCCAGCCTTACCCAGGTTGTCTTACCCAGCCCACCTCTGTCTCTCGAGTCTTCATTCAATAAGTTGGAAAATCTATTAAAAACTGAACATAGACATTGGTGGGATCTGGATACACTCAAAAAGTATAAAGAAAAAAATCAAATCCCTAGGGGCCTTAGAATGTATAAACATTGTTCATTCAAAAATAATGAAGAATAATATTGAAGACTGTTTATAGGTAGACATCTATGTACTGATGTAGACACATATTATAGCATGTGTCCATGCATAATCTGCTGTATATTCACCCACTAATGTGCCTGAGGACTATGTGTACTCAAATGGTTCGTGTTGAAACTGTGCTTGGTTTTACAACTACCCTTAATCTATGTATCTTTAATGATGTTATCTTAATATTTATGTTCTTTTGAACTTGATTTGACCCGGGGGGGATTGGGATTACTGCTAGCTCTGCCCCCACCATACAACTTGTGGTTAGGGGATCTCTTGAGCCCTCTGCATACTCACGGCAGAGTTAGGAAGTCTCTGCCACACTGAAGCGACAGGGCCTCTTAATATCCTACAACTCTATCCCTATTTAATTACCTTTCACAGGTTCCCCCTGTTATAACCCCCCTTTTTTTCACTCTATAATACAATCTCGTCATGAAGCTCTGTACTTTAAAGACTAAAAGCCTAAACTCTCCAACTAAAAGGAGCTTATTGTTAAAATACCTTCAGACCCAACACATTGATTTAGCATATCTCCAGGAGACCCACTGGACCGAGGACAGAGCCTTTAGATTTAAATCACGATGATATCCAGTCTCAATCTCATCCACTTTTCATAAGTAGGCTAGGGGGGTGACGATACTGGTAGGGAACCAAGTAGCATATGAACACATATATACTGAATGTGACTCAACGGGCCGCTACATGATCTGTGTGTGATGCCTAAACTGCGTAGTGTATACCCTGGTTGCTGCTTATTTGCCTAACATTAACCAAGCTAGTTTCCTTAGGAAGCTGCTCCTGACTGTAGATAGAGTAAAACAAGGACACATCCTCTTGGCTGGAGATTTTAACATTATTTGGGATCCCAAGAGGGACAGGAGAGGGAACACAGCACAAGCAGGGGATAGAAATAGGGATATCCTATCTCAGAGGTTCAGAAAATTGATAGCCCAACATGACTTGCATGACACTTGGAGGGCTTTGCATCCAGATACTTGCAACCATACTTTTTATTCAGCCCCGCACTATTCCTTCTCCAGGCTGGACTATGTCTTTTGTGACCCATGGGCGATGCAGATAGTACGTAGCTCCACTATTGTGCCATGCATGTGGTCAGACCATGACACTGTGGTGGTCAGCTTAGACCCGATGGCTGTCCAGGAAGGGCCCAGGAGATGGCGTATGCCAGAGTAGTCCAAAGAAATCTTTGATTTCCTAAGGATCAACATAATTGGGTGAACATCGATACATACAGTTTGGTCCGCTTTAAAGGCCTATATGAGAGGTATCCTTATAAAAAAGGAATCTCAGTCTAGAAAAAGAGGGGGTGAGACCCTGGCACTGCTGTATAACAGATTTGTTAAAGTCAGGGAATGCGTTAAGTTGGATACCTCTCCTTCAAATGTTGAGGAATGGCAGTCTCTGAAGGCCTAAATCCAAAACCTGGAACTGGAAAAAGTTCAGAGAAACCTTAAGTACCTGAAGATGAAGTTTTACCACAATGGCAACAAGGCAGATCACCTGTTAGCAAATAGGCTATGCCAAAAAACAGCAGGATAGCTTATATCCAAAAAGGAGAGGGGAGATGTTTTTCCCCTAAGGATGTCGGAGAAGCTTTTGTAGACTTTTATAGCAGACTTTATCAAATATCCTCCTTGGAGCAGAGGCAGACTCTCCCTAGAGAGGAAATAGTAAGGGCCTTGCAAGACCTTAATCTACCTAAGGTCTCCGTTGAAGCGGAGGAACTACTATCTGCCCCAATAAATATTGAAGAGGTGACTCAGGCGATTAAGGAGTTGAAGCGCCATAAGGCCCCGGGGCCTGATGGTTTCACCTTCATTTTCTACAGGAAGCTCTCGGCGGAGATCAGCCCCATTTTGGTCTTAGTTTATAATTCGGCCTTTCAAACGGGGCACTTCCCCAAAGAGTATCTGGAGGCAGAGATCATGACCATGCCCAAATCGGGTAAGGATCCAAGTCGCTGCGAACGTTATAGGCCTAAATCCTTGATACATGTGGATATTAAGATGTATTCAAAAATATTGGCTGGCAGGATGAGTAGGGTTCTCCCCTCCTTGGTCCATCTGAACCAGGTGGGCTTTGTCCACGGCCGGCAAGGCTCAGACAACATGGGCCGATTTTTAGGCATACTTACTGAATTGGCTTCTTTGGGGCTCCCACTAGTCACCCTGTCCTTGGAGGCAGAAAAAGTGTTTGACAGAGTACGGTGGGAGTGTATGGAGGAGGTCCTGAGAGCCTTCGGGTTCCCAATTTATCTTATCACAGCCATTATGGCTCTATACTCGAATCCCTCAGCTAGGGTTCAAGGGAAGGGATTCTGCTCTAAACCCTTCGATTTCATGAACGGGATCAGTCAGGGGTGCCTGTTGTCTCCCCTTTTCTTTGTACTCATCATTGAACCTTTGGCAGCTATGATTAGAAAGTCAGGCAGAGTACAAGGCTTGCTGATACATGATACTCTACAGAAGCTCGCATTATTTGCAGACGATCTTACACTATTTGTCAGAGAGCCTGAAAGCTCATTACTGGCAGTATTCAATATTTTTGGAAGGTTTGGAAACCTATTGTATTATAAGCTTAACTATACAAAGACGGAGACTTTGGCCTTAAATCTCTCTTTGGCACAGCTTTCTCACCTAAGAGAGACCTACCCATTCAGTTGGTCTACCAGCCAGTTGAAACACCTGGGGGTCATTCTCTCATCCGATCCTAAAAAAGTAATTCAAGCCAATTACGACCCACTCCTCAAAGAATTTGAGACTCTTACTGCTAAATGGTCCAGATTCGAGATCTCGTGGATAGGGAGAATTCAGTCTGTAAAAATGACGTTACTACCTAAGGTCACATATCTTTTTTGATTCATTCCACTAATGATCCCGAGCTATACCTTAAATCACTTCCAATCTGTTATAAACAGGTTTATCTGGCAGGGCAAACCCCCGCAGATTGCGATGCAACAGCTGCAAAAACCTATCCTAAGTGGGGGACTTGCAGCCCCTAATGTCTGTACTTACTATAAAGCTGCCATGCTATCTCATATAGCGGCTCGGGGGACACCATCTGAGGACACCAGATGGAGGCAGCTTGAACAAGCTGTACTTCCAGTGAGCTTACTCCTTGAGAACCTCATTTGGATCCCACAACATGCTGACACTCTCACGGGATTAGACAACCCTGTTATCAGGGCCTGCATTAAGACATGGAGGGAACTCCAAAACACAGCACGGGTCACACCACACCCATCCCCTGCTCACTCTGTCAGGGCGCTGTCGCTCTGCCTACCAGGCTCTCACCCATAGGGGTAGTCTTCATTGGGCATAAAACATATCCAGCCATCTTTTTTCCCATTGTATCATTTCTCTAGGTTGATTTTCTGAAACCCCCACGCTAAAATCATGGAGATTAATCTAAAGTATTCAAAGTGGTATTTCTTAGGTATATCCACATTTAATAATCTAGAAGCCCGTGCCACAAGCTTCTAGATTATTAAATGTGGATATACCTCAGAAATACCACTTTGAATACTTTAGATTAATCTCCATGATTTTGGCGTGGGGGTTTCAGAAAGATCAACCTAGAGAAATGATACAATGGGAAAAAAGATGGCTTGCTGGCAAGCCATACCGTAAGTCCCTGACAATCCACTATCAAGTGATACTAGACTCGGAGGGGTTTGTGAAGGCGTTCCATGTCCTGGAGTGGAAAAGAGAAATGGGGCAGGTGCACACTGAAATAGAATGGCAGAAAGCCATACAATTTATGAGAACAGAGATACATTGTGTTACGTTATATGAATTATTTATTAAACTAATGCTGCGCTAGCATAGGGTCCCAGTCCAACTACATAAGATGTTCCCCAAAATTCAAACATGTGCTGGAGAGGATGTGGCCAGAGGGGATCACTTTCATATTTGGTAGAGCTGCAGCAAACTAAGGGAAGTTTGGGATCAGGTAGCGAAGGTACTAGTTCAATTGGGCTTGGTTCATAGACTGACACCAGATACTGCTCTTTTTCACATAGGGCTAGGGAAACTGACTTAACTTGAGAAGGTACTGTACATTATCATATACGCGTAGGACATATTTTCCTTGTTCTAGGTTACTGGGACTGTTTTACTTTTTTAAGCTGTTTAACTGTGTTTCTCCTCAAGTAATACATTTACTTTGATTTATGAGTGCTTGGAAGGTTTGCTGTTTTTTTCTGTCGTTGATCCACTAAATTGAAATAATCTGCTTTTAAAAGCTCCCCGCACTTGTTGAGTTGTACCCCCTTTTTTTCCCTTCTACTTGCCCTGTCACCTTGGTATACACTTCTCTTATCATCCAGAACTTTTTCACAATCACCTGTACGTTATTATGTTAGGCAATTGAAGACATTTTCTAAGCCTCCTAACACTCTGAGGGGAGATTAAGAACCAGGTGGCGAATAGTATTTCTTCTGTGTTAAGAATAACTGGTACCAAAAGTCCCACACACTATGAGTAAAACTGTGCGACCCTGAAGGCCGACTTACCGCGTCCAGTCCTTGGGGGTGATCTGTTTCTGCTCTGGCCTCTGGACACAGGATGCTATCTGTCCTTATTCATCGGGAACTCTTCTTTTTATCCTGCAATACCTTATCGCCCATGGTGCCCAGGAACTCCTTGAGTCTGCCAGCTGTACGTCACTGTACTGACCACGCCCTCTTCAGACGCGTGCGGCTCACTTGATTGGTCGTCGGCCCTGGACGTCACCGCCTGGTATGTGCTCTGGTCCAATCCACGGAGGGAGGGGGGAGGAGGCAATCCACTGAGGGGAATGCCTGCGTCCGTGTTCACTGCGAGGGAATCCGGTTAGCAATGAATACAAAATAAGGAGACAGGAGCACCGGCAGATGAAGAATACAGCGTTTATTTCCAAAATAACACTGAATATAGTAAAGCATAAAGTTCATAAATTTGACATAAGACTTCTTGGCAATGCTTCAATGAACACTGACAGCAGCTGGTTGTCCAGATGTATGATATAAAGGGCAAAAATATCTGACGCATTTCAGCTTCTTCAGCAGTAGTCTTAGCTTATAAATAAATTGTAAAAACAAGCGCCCTTTTTCAAGGGCTAGCCCTCATCCCATTGGACAACCAGTTGAGCCAATTCCTGCTCATTGGCAATTACAAGCAAGTTACACATGTATAAACATACAGATCTATTTCATAGATATATTCCTATTTACAAATTAATACACCCTTTTCCTGGGGTTCTATTCATCTACAATAAATACTTATTTAAGAGTACACATTTCTAGATAAACATATTCCATGTACTTTATTGCGCTAAATTGAACACTCCTTCGATAACAATGTTAAGTGTACTGAATGACATACACTCATGTAGAGGCAAAGGGAGGATTGTAGATAAAACTATGGCATCTATAACAGGTGAAAACTACCCGTATGTTGTGAATGTATTGTCTACAATCAGCCACTTTGTGAGCCAATGCTATCTGTGGTCCCCTCAGTTACATATCTTTACTAAGCTATCCTAGAACTACTCAGAACTTATAGTCTGTATGCCTAATTATTAGTAGCCTGTGGAATAGAACTCAAGATAGTGTGTGGAAAATAGAGGTCTGTTTACAGGGGTATATGAACCCTATGTAATGAAACAACATAAAGAGCTATCCCTTCTGTTTCCTATTTGGGCTGTTAATAGACTGTATACCCTGGGATATCCTAAGACTGGAGATCCTGATACGATGTATACATAACATAGAATGAGGTAGCTTGTGTTGTATAGATAGGTAAAGTAACCTACAATTTCAAGTTTTTTGTGGGGTTATTTGATCCATGTACAGTTAATTAATTCCTCATTTCATGAGGTAAGCAAAAAGCTACAATTTTTGACAATATGTTGAACTAGTGCCAATAGTTTATCAGGTCAAAAGCAGAGTTTAACCCTGAAGGTGTTCTGGTCTTCAACTTGAAGATCCAGAACACCTCCTGTCTGCCTAAGGCCCTTTCCCTGTCCCCTCCTCTTGGGGGAATGGGAACACTTTCAATGGCCATCCACCTGAAACTCTCAGCACTTTTTTCATGTCTTTGTGCAAAATGTTGCACTAAAGGAGTGCTGGATTTGCCATTCCTGATTGTGGAGAGATGTTCCCTTATGTTTTTTCTATGAAACTTATTGACATATAAATCAAGCATAGACAATTACTTGTAGATGCAGTGGGAGTAGAGATAGATACGTTACAACAAGATCTTGATTTACATAAATCCTCACCTCAATTTGAGAATTTAAGGATCAGCACATATGATAAAGCTGATGAATACCAACAACAGATTATCATGAATAAAAATAAAAAATTAGAGAGGGATAATGAAGATTATTGCAAAGGACAAGTATATTCGTATAATCAAAATAATAAGTCTAACACTCCGAATCCGTTTAGGAATTAGAACATTAGTACCAGATCTAATTCGAATGGCGGTTGACAAATAGTGGGTAATAGACAGAACAGAAATAACAATCAACCATTTAGTCATAACACTATACAATATCAGAAAATAACCCCACAACCCTACCCCCCTAGGAATAGAAATCATTTTCCCAATAGACAACATCAGGAATTTGCCAAATCCTCACACTATCATCAGGCCAATACATCCCCCCATGTGTCACATTCTAATTACAGTAATGATAGAGGGGTTATAACTGGAGTAACAACAATAGAAATACTAGAGATACTGATCAGAGAATACAAACATCCTTTGCACATAACAATAGATATCAAGCCCTAGCAATAGGTGACAATGAACCTACTACTAATGCGGCCACTACATCTTCTCACCCACATTTTTTAGGGGTGACTCCTTACCATCAGGATCCACCTGTTTGGCAAGCAACAGTAGGTCAGTCATTACCCCAAAGATTAAAAAGACCTTTCGGAAACGGGGATCCAGAGGAAAGTCCCTCTACCGCAAAAAGGACAAATTACAAAAATTAAAGAAAGGGATTTTTAATCTTTCCTCTCACCATTTATCTGATGAGGAAATAAGGGTCTTAGGTAGGGGACTTTCCTTTAGCCCTTCCAATACTTTCAACTTATATGAAATTTTCGTACATGTTAACTGTTATACAAGAAAATTGTCACTTAAGAAGTACTTTGCGGATAAACAAAGTACAATTTCCAGTTGTAGACCTATCATTACGGATGTAATAGAAACACATGTCAGTGAAGGATTCATTGTATATGAACCTCACACTTTGATGGAAGATTTATTTGATGCTTATATACATACTAACCTCAAACCTAAATCCTCTTTTGTCCCCCCTAAAACCAATACGAACCATATTGATATTTTTTGTAATTTATTCCTTGATGACCTAAAGAAATTATCTAAATAGATGAAAAAATTAAGGTATTAGAAAAACCTTAGTGCCGGGGAACTGAAAGCCCTATCCAGTCTTGCAGGTAAATCCAATTTGGTCATCAGGCAAGCGGATAAGGGTGGGATGTGGTAGTGCAGGATTTGTCAGATTAACTAACAGAAGCAAATAGAATTTTGAACAATAAAGAATATTACCACATTTTATGTGGAGATCCTGCTATAAAATTCCAAAAACAATTGGGAAACATATTACAATTAGGCTATGAATAGGGGATGATCAGCAAAAATGAAAGATATTTTTGTCTCTCCAAGTATCCTAGCACAGCTTTCTATTATCACCTCCCCAATATCCACAAGGATCCTGTGAAACCCCAAGGATGGCCTATCATTGCAGGAAATGGGAGCCTGATTGACTCCCTTTCTGCTTACATAGATGTTTTTTTACAGAAATTTGTGATTAGTCTTCCATCTTGTATTCAAGATTCCACCGATTTACTGTTGAAAATTAAAGAATTACGCTTGGATGATGAGTGTTGGTGGGTTTCCTGTGATGTGGGGGCACTCTATTACAACATTAAGCCCGATTTAGAGATCAATACGGTACATACATATTTAGAACAAGATCTCTATATGCCAGAATAACAGGTTAGTTTAATTATTGAACTGATTTTGTTCATTTTACAACATAATTTTATATACCAAAGTAGATATTATTTACAAATCAAGGGAACGGCCATGGGCACCAGGTTCGCACCTTGTTTTGCAAATTTGTTTATGGGACAATTCGAACAACTATACATTTATGCTTCCCATTTTGCAGCAAACATGGTGTTCTATGGCCATTATATAGATGACCTCCTATTTATATTTAGGTCCGGCGATGGATTAGTTTCCTCCAAGACTTTCTTTAAAACCGTCGATTGTAATAGTCTTCTTCATTATAATAGCAACCAACATCTATGCTGGATAGATTTTTGGAGAAAGAATATCCAGAGGATTTGATTAATAGAGACCTCAATGAGGTCAGAGGGGAGGATATAAATAATTATTTCATCAGAAAGGACAAAAAGAAGAGTGATTTTAAAAATTCTAACCCTCCTTTGTTTATAACCAGATATAACTCCAACAATCGGGAGATTAATAATATCGAGTTGTGTTGACCAATGATCACACATTGGAAAAGATCCTTGGCCCCAAACCAAAGGTGGTCTATAGAAGGGCTACCACCTTCAAAACCACTCTAGCCCCTAGTAAAGTTGTGAAAGACAAACAAATGGGACAAACCCTACTTTTTTAAATTATAGATATCCTACTAACAAAATATCTAAATGCTATAGGAAATGTTGTGGTATGTGTGACTCCATTTCACATAGAACATAATCATTCACATCATATACAACTAATGAGACATTTAATATAAAAGGTTTCATGATGTGTGAATCTACTTTTGTGATCTATTTGCTAAGCTGTATATGTGGGGCCCAATACGTAGGGCGTACCTGCCAGAAGGTTAAAAAAATAAAAAAAGATGGGGGGAGCATGTGTGTAATAATAAGAACAATTCTAAAGCTCACAGCGTCTCCAGACACTGTCTATATTCACACAAAGGGCAGAAAAATCCTATAAAAATTATGCCTATTGAGTCTATTTCCAGAGCACAAAAGGATGCTTTTCTGACACTCAGAAAAGAGAATCCTACAGGATTAATAAACTTAAAACTCTTCAGCCTAACAGCCTTAATAAAAATCTGGATATGGCAGCGTTTTCTTAGGTCCCTGGTAGGGCTTTATATTTTAATATGGCAATGTGTATCTAAGTATCTGGGAGGTTTTTTATATTTCCCTATTTTCCCATATATGTTATTTGCTTTCCAATAGGGATTTACTTAGATATTAGACTAGGGCATATCACTTCTGATGATTTTATATAGTAAAAACTTTAAGAAGCTATATACTGGCATAGGTCACTTTTTGATCATGTTCTGGTATCAGTCACCACTAATATGTAAGGAATACACATCTTACCATGTAGCCGGCACTCATATATACATCACTCTAGATTTCAATAGGGCACACATATCCTTGTATGATCTTGTGATTGGCATTTATATCACTTTAGACTTCAGTACACAATGTAATATTATTGCTAATAATTAGTTGTCACATGATGGTATACACATACCTTAGTTACATACCAAGAGGGACCTTGTGCAGGTGCAGCATAATTTTTTGTGAGTATTTACATAGTATTATAGGCACATTATTTGTAGTTACTGCTCATTATTAAAGGCACATTATATATTGATATATTTTAATTGGTATGGGTCCTAAGTCCCAAGTCTCTGTCACATATTTTTATTATAGTATCACAAATAGGGTTATTTGGGTCACACACATATGATTATCACTTGGTTTTATTATTTATTATTTTAGTATAATTTCTCTGGGCTCAGGTTAGTTGGCTGCATCACGCAGGCTTTTTCTTTCAATACACATATATGCACTTTGCATCATAATTCCATTCTATTATGTTTGGATCTTCCTCTACATTAGGTGATATAGATTTAGCATTATGTTTCTACTAATATGGGTTATCACGTATCAAGATCTGCATTTTTATTTGTAGCATACTATTATACCTGGCACCAGGTCAATAATAATTATGATTTTCAATTAGGTGTTATCACATATTAAGATCTGCATTTTAATATGTAGCATACTATTACACCTATCACTAGGCTCTAGAATCTCTCTTTTGTATTATACACACTTATTTTTATCCTTAGGTATATACTTAGGGCACTGACTTCTCTACTCTAGATCTACTCCTAGATTATCTGATTGTAGTCATTATTACTGTTGAGTATAGTTAGATGTCCTTTATATGCGATTGGACTTCTAGCTGCATGACTAATATTTGGGTCATCATAAATTGGTGGGTTTAGGGTAACATTGGCTCCTTGTAGTTGTTAATCCGGAGTCTAGTCACTCCTCTCTGACAAATATCGTTATGACACATTGCCCTGTAGTCGATCATTGGCTATAAGTTTAGTCACGCATGTAAGCGATGATGCAAGAGACATAGGATGGATTGTTGACCAATAGGGAGCCCGTTGTTTTTACCGTCTCAATCTTTGTTTGAGTGATGAACTGCGATTGGGCTGGGGGTTACACATCCCTTTTATCACTTATAGTAGAAAGCTTGTGAGATATGATAACTAGTGATGTCGCAAACTTAAAATTTTCCATTCGCGAACGGCGGACTCGAACTTCCGCTACTGTTCGCGAACGGGCGAACTGGGCGAACCGCCATTGACTTCAATGGGCAGGCAAATTTAAAACCCACAGGGACTCTTTCTGGCCACAATAGTGATGGAAAAGTTGTTTCAAGGGGACTAACACCTGGACTGTGGCATGCCGGAGGGGATCCATGGCAAAACTCCCACGGAAAATGACATAGTTGATGCAGAGTCTGGTTTTAATCCATAAAGGGCATAAATCACATAACATTCCTAAATTGTTTGGAACAACGTGCTTTAAAACATCAGGTATGATGTTGTATCGATCAGATAGTGTAAGGGTTACGACCGCTTCACAGTGACAGACCAAACTCCCTGTTTAACGCACCGCAAACAACCGCAAACAGTCCTGGCACTAGTGGCACGCTGGCCTGGCAACTAAAATTAAATAACAATAGCAGACTGATGTAAAAGTTTTTTTTTTAGAAAATTTACACTAATGTTCCCTTAGGCCCTTACACAGGCTGGCACTAGTGGCACGCTGGCCTGGCAACTAAAATTAAATAACAATAGCAGACTGATGTAAAAGGTTTTTTTTAGAAAATTTACACTAATGTTCCCTTAGGCCCTTACACAGGCTGGCACTAGTGGCACGCTGGCCTGGCAACTAAAATTAAATAACAATAGCAGACTGACGTAAAAGTTTTTTTTTTTTTTTTAAATTACACTAATGTTCCCTTAGGCCCTTACGCAGGCTGGCACTAGTGGCACGCTGGCCTGGCAACTAAAATTAAATAATAGCAGACTGATGTAAAAGGTTTTTTTTAGAAAATTTACACTAATGTTCCCTTAGGCCCTTACACAGGCTGGCACTAGTGGCACGCTGGCCTGGCAACTAAAATTAAATAACAATAGCAGACTGATGTAAAAGTTTTTTTTTAGAAAATTTACACTAATGTTCCCTTAGGTCCTTACACAGGCTGGCGCTAGTGGCACGCTGGCCTGGCAACTAAAATTAAATAACAAT
>NC_069499.1:580613479-580795979 GCF_027579735.1 Bombina bombina
CCGCGACGGATGTCTTGAAGATGGACCTGCTCCGCTTCGGAAGGATGAAGATAGAAGATGCCGTCTGGATGAAGACATCTGCCCGTCTGGAAGACCACTTCTGCTGGCTTGGATGAAGACTTCTCCCAGCTAGGTTGAGGATAGATGTCCGGTCTTCAAAACTGTAAGTGGATCTTCGGAGGTTAGTGTTAGGTTTTTTTAAGGGTTTATTGGGTGGGTTTTATTTTTAGATTAGGGCTTTTGTGCTGAAAAAGAGCTAAATGCCTTTTTAAGGGCAATGCCCTTCCAAATGCCCTTTTCAGGGCAATGGGGACCTTAGGTTTTTATAGTTAGGATTTTATTTGGGGGGTTGGTTGTGTGTGTGGTGGGTTTTACTGTTGGGGGGTTGTTTGTATTTTTTTTACAGGTAAAAGAGCTGATTTCTTTGGGGCCATGCCCCACAAAAGGCCCTTTTAAGGGCTATTGGTAATTTATTTTAGGCTAGCGTTTTTTGTTTTTTTTTGTGGGGCTTTTTTATTTTGATAGGGCTATTAGATTAGGTGTAATTAGTTTAAATATCTGGGGCTCCATTACATATGCGGCATCGCCCGCAAAAGCCGAGGCCGCCTGATTTTACGAGATTTTGGTATTACATATATGGCGTAACATACAAGTTACGCACGTATATTTCACCCTTCGGCCATCATTTTTATCCCCATAGACTAACATAGAACAGCCACACAATTTGGTATCCAATATACAGTGTGAGGACTTCAGAATTCACGCACGCAGAATTCAGAAAATCTACTCCATTTTCCATTCTCATCTTGCACACCCTATCAGTAACATCACTATTATATATACCCATGTGTCAATTTATATTGGATGTGAGATACATTGGGTTTTTTTGTGAATATGTACCCATAATAAACAACTATTGTGGATGTGAGTTATAGTACAAGAATATGTCATAAACATGATAATATTACCAGTTTTTATTGCCATTTCCACACAGGTCATATTATATGTTTTAACAATATTAGTGTACTAAAACATACCTCACATGGGTGTGGATGACAATTATATGGTAAATAAGTGAGGACAAGATTTATGGTGAACTATAAGAATATTTATTTATTTTTTGGCTTCTTGGATGAGGGAGCTGAGGTGACTGTAGTGGATTTCCTAGTTCTCCTGGTTTGAGAAGATTCTGCTGTTTCTGCTGGTGTGCTAGCCACAGATGATAGGCTGGAGGCAGTGTCCTGCTGGTGTGTAAAGTGCTCAACCAACACACCCAAGAGTTGATTTTGTTCTCTCCATCTATTGTCCATTTGCATCTGCATATCAGACAGAATTCGCATCATCTGTGACTGGTTATGAACACTTGCAAATAACGATGCTTCCATGTCCCTCTGTAGCTCTATGCTACGTTGGTGTATCCTCTCTTGGCTCCTGATGAACCTTTCATGGTTCCTGAAGAACCTCTATTGGCCTCTTTGTATGCTCTCTGTGTTTGTTATGAGCCTCCTCTGGAGTGCAATGTATTCCTCATGCAAGGGAGAATACAATGCATGCTCTTGAGCAGCAGGGCTTCTAGGTGCTTGTGGGGCAGGGTCACCTGCATCTGCTGTTGCTGGAGGTGCAGGGTCAGCTTCAACTGCTGGTTCATGTGGGGCAGGGCCAGCTTCAACTGCTGGTTCATGTGGGGCAGGGCCAGCTTCAACTTTTGGTTCATGTGGGGCAGGGCTAGCTTCAACTGCTGGTTCATGTGGGGCAGGGTCACCTGCATCTGATGGTGCTTGAGGTGCAGATGTAGATTCTGCTATATTTCCATCTTCCGATGGTGGAGCTAGTCCAATTGCTGATGATGGTGGAGCTCGTTCAATTGCTGATGATGATAGAGCTCGTCCAATTGCTGATGATGGTGGAGCTCTCATGGTTGGTTGATAGTCCCACTGATGACCATTGTGTGACCACTCAGCCTGTCCAATTGGCACTTCCTGTGGCATTGTCTGTGGGTAAAATCCCTGACTGCCATGAGATTGTGTCGTGGGGGGGGGGGGGAAATACATGGACCCTTCGTGGCTGTCTTGGCTCCCCCTCAAAGCCAAAGGGAGGATATTCCTCTGGCCAGGAATCTTGCCAGGGGTCATATAGCAATGGTGGTGGCATCACTCCCAGATCCTCAACTGAAGCCATCCAACCATACTCATGCCTGGGAGCATACTGTTCTTGCGGTTGCCTTAAGACTGGTGGTGGTGGCATGGATGTTTGTATCCTCGTGACAGGAGGTTCTGTGAAGGAGTCAAAGGATGAGAGGGATTAGTACACGGACTGCTGGGATACTCAGGGACCTGCGTATCATCTCCTGCCAGGTGTTATACTCAATACCCAGGGATGGACCACCACATGTTCACCTCTGGTGCATAGCTTCCTGCCCCATATTTTCTTTGACCCGCCTCTTGCAGTCATTCCACCGCTTTTTTGGGCTCTCAACAGTCCTCCTCTGTGGGGCCACAGAGGAGGATAGGGTTCTCTCCCTCCTCCCCCCTTCTGTCCCCATGTGCACCCCCTGTCCCTCTACTAGATGTGCCTGCTCTCTTGGGCATCTCCCCTCCCATCATCCCTTGTAGGGCTCCCTCTCCCCACTCCACTTATTCCCTGACGGGGGGCCCACTGCTCCTCCTGTCCTCTTCAATACTCCTTTCCCTGCCATCCTCACACTAAATCACACTACACACACTCACTCTCAGTTCAATCACACACAATCATAACCAAACACTCAGCCTATCACACTGTAAAAATAAAATAAAATGTTTGAGGTGTTAGAAAAAAAAAGTGTGGTGTATTTTGTATAGGTATGTATGCAAAATATGTCTGCAATATGTAAAAATATGTGTAAGTGTACAAGCTTAATCAAAAAACAATGTGACCTTACTAACCCCTCTGTTTGCGCCTCTCTCTCTACTCTCACTAATCCTCCACTCCAGTGTAGTGTGTTGTAGCTCAATGAACAATTTTATTATTTAATAATTATCGGTTATTTGTAGAGCGCCAACAGATTCTGCAGCGCTATTAACAAAGATGGAGTACAACAAAACAATTATAGGTATCTTGAGAAGGTGATCAACAAACAGCTGGACTTTTAGGCTTACATGCTAAGGGGGTTCAGGGGATAGCAATGGATGAGAGGAACTGGTATAAAGAAAGGTTAGCGTAGGTTGTATGCATCCCTGAACAGTAGAGTTCTTTAGGGAGCACTTGAAACTTTTAAAACTAGAAGAGAGTCTTGTGGAGCAAGGTGGAGATTTCCACAAGATGTTAGCCAGTCTGGAGAAGTCCTGTAAACGGGAGTGTGATGAGGTGACAAGAGAAGAGGAGAGTAGGAGCTCGTGAGCATAGCGAAGGGGACAGGAGGGAGGGTATCTGGAGTCTGAGATATAGGGGGGAGCAGTGCAGTTGAGGGCTTTGTATGTCAGAATGAGAATTTTGTGTTTGATCCTAGATGCAAGAGGAAGCCAGTGAAGAGATTGGCAGAGAGGTGCAGCAGATGAAGAGTGAAGTATAAGGAAGATGAGTCTGGCAGAGGCATTCATTATGGATTTTAAAGGAGCTAGACAGTAGGTGGGGAGACCAGAGAGGACAGAGTTGCAGTAATCGAGGCGGGAGAGAATGAGAGAGTGCATTAAAATCTTAGTTGTGTCTTGTGTAAGGAAGTGTCTAATTTTAGAGATGTTTTTAAGGTGGAAGCGGCAGGCTTTAGCCAATGACTGAATGTGAGGAGTGAAAGAAAGATCTGAGTCAAATGTGACCCCGAGACATCGGGCATGCGGGGTAGGGGTAATGATGGAGTTGTCGACAGTTATAAAGAGATTGGGGGTGGAGAGTTTAGAAGAAGGGGGGAAAATAAGGAGCTCAGTTTTGGAGAGATTTAGCTTGAGGTAGTAAGAGGACATCCAGTTGGAGATGTGAGAAAGACAGTTAGTGACACGGGTTAGCAAGGAAGGAGAAATGTCTGGTACAGAGAAGTAGATTTGGGTGTCATCGGCATACAAATGATATTGTAAACCATGGGACTTTATTAGGAAACCTAGTGATGACGTGGAGATTGAGAAGAGAAGGGGACCGAGGACAGAGCCTTGCGGTACTCCGACAGAAAGTGGTGATGGGGCAGAGGAGGCCCCAGAGAAGGCTACACTAAAGGTACGGTTTGACAGGTAGGAAGAGAGCCACGAGAGGGCTGTGTCACATATGCCAAAGGATTGGAGGGTTTGGAGCAAGAGAGGGTGGTCAACAGTGTCAAAGGCTACGGACAGATCAAGGAGGATAAGCAGAGAGAAGTGGCCTTTTGATTTTGCTGTAAGTAGGTCATTGGTAACCTTAACAATTCCTGTCTCTGTGGAGTGATGGGGGACGAAATCCAGATTGCAATGGGTCAAGGAGGGAGTTTATTGTAAGGAAATGGGATAGGCGTGCATAAGCTAGTTTTTCGAGAAGCTTTGATGCAAGAGGGAGGAGGGAAATAGGGCGGTAGTTGGATGGGGAGGTAGGATCAAGTGAAGGTTTTTTGAGGATAGGTGTGACCAGTGCATGTTTCAGCGATGAGGGAAATATACCGGTGCTGAGGGAGAGGTTGAAAGTGTGTGTGAGTATAGGGGTAAGGGTGGCAGAGAGGGAGGGGAGTAGCTGTGAGGGGATAGGGTCAAGGGGACAGGTAGTGAGGTGAGAGCCTCAGTATAAGTGCCAAAACTTCTTCCTCCGTAACAGGGGAGAATGAGCTAAGTTTAAGGTAATGTGGGTTATGGTTGATTGAGAGCATTTGAGGGGGTGAGAGAATGGAATTATGTTGAGAGCTGATTTCATTTCTGATGGAGTCGATTTTGTTATTGAAGTGGTTGGCAAAGTCTTGAGCTGACAGAGAAGTTGTATTAGGAGGTGGGGGAGGGCGGAGAAGAGTATTGAAAGTGGAAAACAAACGTTTTGGGTTTGAAGAAAGATTAGAGATAAGAGAAGTAGTGTTGCTTATGGAAATTAAGGGCAGAGTAGTAGGAGTTCAAGATAAATTTGTAATGTTGAAAATCAGCTGAACTCCTAGATTCCCTCCAGTGCCGCTCAGCACTACGGGAACATCTGCGTAGGTATCGTGTCAGAGGAGTATGCCAGGGCTGAGGATGAGTGTTTGATTTCTGAGCTATGGTAAGAGGGGCGAGATTGTCAAGGACGGATGTAAGGGTGGAATTATAGTGGCAGGTAGATTGGTCAGGGCATGAAAAGGAGGAGAAGGATGAGAGGAGAGGTTTGAGGGAATTAGAAAGCTGTTGTTGATCTAATGACATAATGCTTCTGTGAAGTTTGGTGTGAGGAGCAGAAGGAGGGAGAGTTGTAGGGAGGGATGATATGTTGCAAGTAAGGAGATGGTAGTCAGAAAGAGGAAAGGAGGAGTTTGTGAAGTTTGAGAGGGTGCATCGATAGCTAAAGATCAGGTCAAGGGAGTGACCATCTTTGTGAGTGGTAGAATCAGTCCATTGTAACAAACCGAAAGAGGAAGTGAGTTGCAGAAGTTGTTTTGCAGAGGAGGCAGTGGGATTGTCAAGAGGGATGTTGAAGTCACCAAGAATGAGGAAAGGGGTGTCTGAGGAAAGGAGGAAATAAGGTAGCCAGGCAGCCAAGTGATCTAGAAATTGAGTTAAGGAGCCAGGAGGACGGTATATGACTGCAACACGTATAGAAAGAGGAGAGAATAAGCGAATCATGTGGGTTTCGAATGAGGAAAATGTGAGGAAAGAGATGGGATGTATTTGTTGAAAGGTGCAACAAGAGGAAAGTAAAATACCTACACCACCTCCTTGTCTATTACCAGACCTAGGAGTGTGGCTGAAGTGGAGACCCCGATGTGACAAAGCAGCAGTGGATGCTGTGTCTAGGGGAGAGAGCCAGGTTTCTGTTAGGGCCAGAAGGTTGAGGGTGTGGGAGATAAAGAGGTCATATATAGAAGTGAGTTTGTTGCAAACAGAGCGAGAGTTCCAAAGTGTACAAGTGAAAGGGGAAGTGGCTTTTGATGCAAGAGGAATGTGAGTAAGGTTGTCAGAGTTTTGTTTTTTTGAGTCTGTGGGATGGTATACATGGATGTGCATGGCTAGGCAGCTGTTTGGGACCAGGATTAGAGGAGATGTCACCAGCAGTTAGTAAAAGCAAGAGGGAGAGTGACAATAGATGAGATACAGATTTGCAGTAGTGAGACTGCTTTTGAGGTAAGGTGCAGGGGGAGAGAGAGTGTTAGGAATAGGTAAAGTTCATGAGTACAAATGTAAGGTGAGTTTAAGAGAGATGGGCTAATGAACAGTGCAGGTGGAGATGGAGAAGGAGTAATTGAATAATGTAGTTTGTTATAGAGACAGAAGGCAGCAAAAAGGAATAAGAAGATATTAGGCATTTTTACAAAAGAGGGAACCAGTTAAACATATAAGGCACGGTATTACAGTAGCGATTGCATAAGTAAACAATAAGTTATATCAAACATAATATTACAAATGTACCTGCTTTTTTCTTGCCCCTTGCCCAATCCTTGTTGAATTCTTGCATAATTCTATTGGTAGTGCCTCACTTATAATATGTTCACTTTGAAAATGTGAACATATGTTGTTATAGCAATGCACAGCCCAGTGCAATGCACATGCCAGACTGGTATGAAATATATGCAGGGAGGGCAGTCAGCTGAGTCCACTAAATTTAGTTGATTGCTAATCAAAGACAAATGGAAAGGCCAAATGGAAAGTTAGATTCTGGTCTGGTCAGGGTGAGATGTTAAGTAAACAGACAATAAAATTTGGGGGAGGTTAAAAACTATGGAATAAGACAGCTATACATTTTAGAATAATAGCAAGTATTGATAAGGATTAAACATTAGAAATAAGACATTGAATAACAGTACAACAGATGTAGTACTAAATTAACAAACTAAAATCATTTGCTCTATGTAAATATTCATGTACCAGAAGAGAGAGTAAAAAACACCAGAGTGCAGTGAATAGTTGCAGATTGACAGGGTCTCTATTCACGTACCAAAAGAGAGTTACAGGAGAGTAAAAAACACTAGAGTGCAGTGAATAGTTGCAGATTGACAGGATCTCTATTCACGTACCAGAAGAGAGTTACAGGAGAGTAAAAAAACACCAGAGTGCAGTGAATAGTTGCAGATTGACAGGGTCTCTATTCACGTACCAGAAGAGAGTTACAGGAGAGTAAAAAACACCAGAGTGCAGTGAATAGTTGCAGATTGACAGGGTCTCTATTCACGTACCAGAAGAGAGTTACAGGAGAGTAAAAAACACCAGAGTGCAGTGAATAGTTGGAGATTGACAGGGTCTCTATTCACGTACCAGAAGAGAGTTAAAGGAGAGTAAAAAACACTAGAGTGCAGTGAATAGTTGCAGATTGACAGGGTCTCTATTCACGTACCAGAGGAGAGTCAATCCAAACACACTGAAGAAAATGGCGGCTGCGCATGGGTTTATATATGAACTTTGATTAGCATAATTACGTGTCGCATTTTTATTTGAAATCTGTCCATTTTTACGAGTGTTAGCCTAATTTGCATAAAACTACTCTTTATTGACACTTTCCGTGGACAAAATACTAGCGTAAGTTACTTGCGACAACTAAAATGTGTATTTGTGCACATTTCAGAAGATCGCCAGTTTGTCCTACTTACGCCAGTTTAGCATCTAACAGCGCAGTATATGTAATACCCCGATGTGCAAGGTGAAATTACGGGTGGCGCGGGTTCCCAAGCTTGCGCCAAAACCTGTGCCGTATGTATAATCGCGCCCCTGATGATTTCTTTTTTTATTTTGTGTAATTTAATGTTTTTTTGTTTTTGTAATTTAGGTAATTGTATTTAATTTATGTAATTGATTTAATTAATTTAATTGTAGTGTAAGGTAAGGTGTTAGTGTAACTCAGGTTAGGTTTTATTTTACAGGTAAATTAGTATTTATTTTAGCTAGGTAGTTAGTAAATAGTTAATAACTATTTAGTAACTATTCTACCTAGTTAAAATAAATACAAACTTGCCTGTAAAATAAAAATAAACTCTAAGCTAGATACAATGTGCCTATTAGTTATATTGTAGCTAGCTTAGGTTTTATTTTATAGGTAAGTATTTAGTTTTAAATAGGAATTATTTAGGTAATAATTGTAAGTTTTATTTAGATGTATTTGAATTATATGTAAGTTAGGGGGTGTTAGGGTTAGACTTAGGTTTAGGGGTTAATAAATTTAGTATAGTGGCGGGAACATTGGGGGTGGCAGATTAGAGGTTAATAAATGTAGGTAGGTAGCGGCGATGTTAGGGGCGGCAGATTAGGGAGTTAATAATATTTAACTAGTGTTTGTGTGTGGCGGTTTAGGGGTTAATATGTTATAGTGACAGCGACGTTGGTGGGATAGGGGTTAATAATATTTTGTAGGTGGCGGCGATGTCAGGGCGGCAGATTAGGGGTGTTTAGACTCTGGGCTTATGTTAGGGTGTTAGGTGTAAAGGTAACTTTTATTCTACCATAGAAATCAAGGGGATATCTGGCAGCAACATAAGCTTTCACTGCTTTCAGACTCCCATTGATTCCTATGGGATCCGCGGCCTCCAGGGTGGCGGATTGAAAACCAGGTATGCTGGGCCGGAATAGTGGCGAGCGTACCTGTTAGAAATTTGATCATTTGCAAAAGTTGTCAGATAGTGCAGAATTTGTATTTGGAACATCGGTAATGACTTAAGCATCGATCTGTGTCGGACTGAGACCGGCAGATTGTATGTTATGTCACAGATTTCAACTTTTGCCGGTCTGTAGGCTTTGATAAATAGGGCGAATCAGGCTCGCCACAATTACGCTGCGGAATTCCAGCATATTTGCTGTTGACGGCTTGATAAATAGGCCTCAATATGTTAAGTGATTACAATCCAGCTGAGTATCAAATAGGAAGTTCATATGCTCATTATTGTTGTTTTTGTGTTTGGTGTCTTAATAGTTATTCTCTTTTTAATTTTCCACTGAAGTTAAGGGGGTATTAATATTTATTCTCTTTTTAATTTTCCACTGAAGTTAAGTAGGCAATACATTTTGAAATGTATCAAATGTATTCATTATTAATGAATCATGGGTCTGATTTTTGTATTGGCTAGGAAAAACTAATTTGGAATCCAGGGAGGGATCCAAACAATAGGGGTGCGCTAAAGAAAAGTGTGAATCAGTCACTGCACAAACCGTCAGTTTGATGATTGGATCTATATTGCCAAATGGCTCCTATGAGACAAGAAGGGTGGAGTGAATGCAGCTTTGTTGTTCCGTTGATGGCAGCTCCTCTGATCCTCGGTGTGGGGATTCTGTAGAATTAAAGTTGAAAAAGAGGGCGCCACATAGCGTAATAAAGTTTGAGATAACTTCAAGGTAAAATGAATAAAAAATGCTTACCAAATGTAAATGCACCGTACTGTGACCGGTGCTGACAAGCCGCGTTTGTTTCCTTGTTCTTTTCTAAACATTAATAAACTGGGAACCTCCATGCACCAGAGGATTTAATATATTTTTTAATTTCTCTGATCTCAACATTAAATTAATTCCCCTAATAGCTGGTATAATTATTCAATATTTGATGTTTTACTTTGGGAATTTAATGTATTTTTAAAAATATTTACTAATTTCAAATCTGTTCACGTACATGTTCCAAAAATGTTTGGACAGTAAACTGTTTACCACTATCTTTTCTTTTAATAAAACCTATTAAGCTTTTGGGCACTGAAGACACCAGTTGGTTAAGTTTAACAAGGGGAATTTCCCCCCATTCATCCATTATGCATGTCTTCAGCTGCGCAACTGCACAGGGCCTTTGTTGCCTTATTTTACGCTTCATGCGCTTCTAATCCAGGCAGAATGTGGTTTGGCGCTGTCCTGCTGGAAAATGCAGGGACATCCCTAGAAAAAATTACATCTGGATGGCAGCATATGTTGCTCCAAAATGTATGCATATCTTTCTGCATTAATGGTGCCCTCACAGATGTGCAAGTTACCCTTGCCATGGGCACTGACACAACCCCAAACCATAACCGACACTGGCTTTTGGACCTGAAGCTGAAAACAGCTTGGATGGTCCTTTTCCTCTTTGACCCAGAGAACATGACAGCTGTTTTTTCAAAAGATTTTTTGAAATGTTGACTCGTCAGACCACAAAACATGATTCCACTGTGCTACTGTCCATCTCAGATGAGACCGAGCCTAGAGAAATCAATGGCGCTTCTGGACAGTGTTGATGTATGGCTTCTGCTTTGCATAGTAAAGCCTTAACTTGCATCTTTGGATGCAGCAGTGAATGGTGTTGACTTTCAAAGGTTTACCAAAGTATTCTGGAGCCAATGTCAGGATATCCATTACAGACTCATGACGTTTTTTGAGACAGTGACGTTTGAGGGATTGGAGATCACGCACATTCAGAAGTGGTTTTCAGCCTTGCCCTTTACGCAGCAAGATTTCATAAATTTTTAATTATATTGTGCACTGTATAAACTGAAATGCCCAAAATCTTAACGATTTGTCTTTGGGGAATGTTATTATTCGCTGATGCATCTGTTGGCAGATTGGTGAGCCTTGACCCATCCTTGTCCTTGAAGGACTAGTCCTTTTTTTGGAGGCTCCTTATATACTATGAATACACTATTGCCTCAGCTGTTTCAGATCACCTTCCTATTATAACTTGTCACATCGCTATTATTCCTAAATTGCCCCGTCCCAACTTTTTGTATTTTCAAAAATACATTAAATTCACAAAGTAAAACATCAAATAATGTGTTAATACCCAACTCGTATGCAAGTTTGCTATTTTTTGTAATGTTAGGTTTTAGTGTAAGGCAGCTTAGGTTTTACTTTTATTTCGCAGGTAAGTTTGTATTTATTTTAACTAGGTAGTTAGTAAATAGTTAATAACTGTTTACTAACTAGTCTACCTAGTTAAATAAATACACACTTACCTGTGAAATAAAAACCTAATGGCTAGATTACGAGTTTTGCGTTATGAGTAAGAAAGCAGCGTTATGGGTTATAACGCTGCTTTTTCACTACCGCTGCTATTACAAGTCTTGTAGGTACAGCTGTCCTGCACACTTTTTTGGCCTTAACTCAAATTAACTTATGCAAATTGCATAAACTTTTCTCTTGTTAAGTGTATCCAGTCCACGGATCATCCATTACTTATGGGATATTAACTCCTCCCCAACAGGAAGTGCAAGAGGATTCACCCAGCAGAGCTGCTATATATCTCCTCCCCTAACTGCCATTACCTGTCATTCTCTTGCACCCAACGAATAGATAGGATGTGTGAGAGGACTGTGGTGATTATACTTAGTTTCATACCTTCAATCAAAAGTTTGTTATTTTATAATAGCACCGGAGTGTGTTATTCCTTCTCTGGTAGAATTTGAAGAAGAATCTACCTGAGTTTTTCTATGATTTTAGCCGGAGTAGTTAAGCTCATATTGCTGTTTCTCGGCCATCTGAGGAGAGGTAAACTTCAGATCAGGGGACAGCGGGCAGATTAATCTGCAAAGAGGTATGTAGCAGCTTATTATTTTCTGACAATGGAATTGATGAGAAAATTCTGCCATACCGATATAATGTAAACTCAGCTTTAAATGCAGTAGCAGCAACTGGTATCAGGCTGTCATGTATGTATATTTTACACTTCAAGGGACAGTCTACTCAAAACTAAACTTTCATGATTCAGATAGGGCATGCAATTTTAAACAACTTTCCAATTTACTTTTATCATCAAATTTGCTTTGTTCCCTTGGTGGTATTTTTGAAAAGTTAAACCTAGCTAGTCTCAAACTGATTTCTAAACAGTTGAAAACCGCCTCCTAGCTCAGAGCATTTTGAAAGTTTTTCACAGTTAGACTGTGCTAGTTCACATGTGTCATATAGATAACATTGTGCTCACTCCCGTGAAGTTATTTGGGAGTCTTCACTGATTGACTACACTGCATGTCTGTCAAAGGCACTTAGATAAGGAGGCTGTCTGCAAAGGCTTAGATACAAGGTAATCACAGAGGTAAAAAGTGTATTAATATAACTGTGTTGGTTATGAAAAAAACGGGGAATGGGTAATAAAAGAATTATCTATCTTTTCAAATAAGAACAATTTTGGTGTAGACTGTCCCTTTCAGTATTCTGGGGAATGGCACTTCACTGGAATTATACTGTATGCATAAAACTTTAGCCTAATTTGCAGGGACTAGCAACAGGCTTTTTAATAACACTCAATTTATTAATGTTAAACGTTTTTTGCTGGCATGTAAAATCGTTTAATTTTCTGAGGTACTGGGTGAAAAAATGTTTTGGGCACTATTTTTTTCCACTTGGCAGTCGTTTTATTTAATTTATGACAGTTTACTGATCTCTCTCACTGTTATGTGTGAGGGGGAGGGGCCTTTTTTGGTGCTTTTGCTACGCATCAAAAAATTCAGTCAGAAGTTTATTGTCTTCCCTGCATGATCCGGTTCATCTCTACAGAACTCAGGGGTCTTCAAAACTTGTTTTGAGGGAGGTAATCACTCACAGCAGAGCTGTGAGATTGTAGTTGACTGTGATAAAAAAAACGTTTATTTCTGTATTTTTTTTTTTCTGCTATCAGGGTTAGTTATCCTTTGCTAATGGGAGCAATCCTTTGCTAAAATTGTGTTTTTTACAAAGATTTGATGCTATAACTTTTCAGTTTATTAATTTTCAACTGTCATAACTTTTTCTGTGCTTCTTATAGGCACAGTACGTTTTCATATTATAGTAAATTACTTGAAAAGTATTTCCAAGTTGCTAGTTTATTTGCTAGTGTGTTAAACATGTCTGATTCAGAGGAAGATATCTGTGCTATATGTGCTAAAGCCAAAGTGGAGCCCAATAGAAATTTATGTACTAACTGTATTGATGCTACTTTAAATAAAAGTCAATCTGTACAAATTGAACATATTCCACCAAACAACGAGGGGAGAGTTATGCCGACTAACTCGCCTCACGTGTCAGTACCTGCATCTCCCGCTCGGGAGGTGCGTGATATTGTAGCGCCGAGTACATCTGGGCGGCCATTACAAATCACATTACAGGATATGGCTACTGTTATGACTGAAGTTTTGGCTAAATTACCAGAACTAAGAGGTAAGCGTGATCACTCTGGGGTGAGAACAGAGTGCGCTGATAATATTAGGGCCATGTCAGACACTGCGTCACAATTTGCAGAACATGAGGACGGAGAGCTTCATTCTGCGGGTGACGGTTCTGATCCAAACAAACTGGATTCAGATATTTCAAATTTTAAATTTAAGCTGGAAAACCTCCGTGTATTACTAGGGGAGGTGTTAGCGGCTCTGAATGATTGTAACACAGTTGCAATACCAGAGAAAATGTGTAGGTTGGATAAATATTTTGCGGTACCGGCGAGTACTGACGTTTTTCCTATACCTAAGAGACTTACTGAAATTGTTACTAAGGAGTGGGATAGACCCGGTGTGCCGTTCTCACCCCCTCCGATATTTAGAAAGATGTTTCCAATAGACGCCACCACACGGGACTTATGGCAAACGGTCCCTAAGGTGGAGGGAGCAGTTTCTACTTTAGCGTGGAGGTGGAGGATAGCTGTGCCTTTTCAGATCCAATGGATAAAAAGTTAGAGGGTTACCTTAAGAAAATGTTTGTTCAACAAGGTTTTATATTGCAACCTCTTGCATGCATTGCGCCTGTCACGGCTGCAGCAGCATTTTGGTTTGAGTCTCTGGAAGAGACACTTGAATCAGCTCCATTAGATGAGATTACACACAAGCTTAAAGCCCTTAAGTTAGCTAACTCATTTATTTCAGATGCCGTAGTACATTTAACTAAACTTACGGCTAAGAATTCCGGATTCGCCATTCAGGCACGCAGAGCACTGTGGCTAAAATCCTGGTCAGCTGACGTTACTTCTAAATCTAAATTGCTTAATATACCTTTCAAAGGGCAGACCTTATTCGGGCCCGGGTTGAAAGAAATTATCGCTGACATTACAGGAGGTAAAGGCCATGCCCTGCCTCAAGACAGAGCCAAACCTAAGGCTAGACAGTCTAATTTTCGTTCCTTTCGTAATTTCAAAGCAGGAGCAGCATCAACTTCCTCTGCACCAAAACAGGAAGGAGCTGTTGCTCGCTACAGACAAGGCTGGAGACCTAACCAGTCCTGGAACAAGGGCAAGCAGGCCAGGAAACCTGCTGCTGCCCCTAAGACAGCATGAATCGAGGGCCCCCGATCCAGGAACGGATCTAGTGGGGGGCAGACTTTCTCTCTTCGCCCAGGCTTGGGCAAGAGATGTCCAGGATCCCTGGGCGTTAGAGATCATATCTCAGGGATACCTTCTAGACTTCAAATTCTCTCCCCCAAGAGGGAGATTTCATCTGTCAAGGTTGTCAACAAACCAAATAAAGAAAGAGGTGTTTCTACGCTGCGTACAAGATCTTTTATTAATGGGAGTGATCCATCCGGTTCCGCGGTCGGAACAAGGACAAGGGTTTTACTCAAATCTGTTTGTGGTTCCCAAAAAAGAGGGAACTTTCAGGCCAATCTTGGATTTAAAGATCCTAAACAAATTCCTAAGAGTTCCATCGTTCAAAATGGAAACTATTCGGACAATTTTACCCATGATCCAAAAGGGTCAGTACATGACCACAGTGGATTTAAAGGATGCTTACCTTCACATACCGATTCACAAAGATCATTACCGGTATCTAAGGTTTGCCTTTCTAGACAGGCATTACCAGTTTGTAGCTCTTCCATTCAGATTGGCTACGGCTCCGAGAATCTTCACAAAGGTTCTGGGTGCTCTTCTGGCGGTACTAAGACCACGAGGAATTGCGGTAGCTCCATACCTAGATGACATTCTGATACAAGCTTCAAGCTTTCAAACTGCCAAGTCTCATACAGAGTTAGTACTGGCATTTCTAAGGTCGCATGGATGGAAGGTGAACGAAAAGAAGAGCTCTCTCTTTCCACTCACAAGAGTTCCCTTCTAGATTCTGTAGAAATGAAGATTTACCTGACAGAAGACAGGTTAACAAAGCTTCAAAATGCATGCCGTGTCCTTCATTCCATTCAACACCCGTCAGTAGCTCAATGCATGGAGGTGATCGGCTTAATGGTAGCAGCAATGGACATAGTACCCTTTGCACGTCTACATCTCAGACCGCTGCAATTGTGCATGCTACGTCAGTGGAATGGGGATTACTCAGACTTGTCCCCTACTCTGAATCTGGATCAAGAGACCAGAAATTCTCTTCTATGGTGGCTTTCTCGGCCACATCTGTCCAGGGGGATGCCATTCAGCAGGCCGGACTGGACAATTGTAACAACAGACGCCAGCCTACTAGGTTGGGGCGCTGTCTGGAATTCTCTGAAGGCTCAGGGACAATGGAATCAGGAGGAGAGTCTCCTACCAATAAACATTCTGGAATTGAGAGCAGTTCTCAATGCCCTTCTGGCTTGGCCCCAGTTAACAACTCGGGGGTTCATCAGGTTTCAGTCGGACAACATCACGACTGTAGCTTACATCAACCATCAGGGAGGGACAAGAAGCTCCCTAGCAATGATGGAAGTATCAAAGATAATTCGCTGGGCAGAGTCTCACTCTTGCCACCTGTCAGCAATCCACATCCCGGGAGTGGAGAACTGGGAGGCGGATTTCTTAAGTCGTCAGACTTTTCATCCGGGGGAGTGGGAACTTCATCCGGAGGTCTTTGCCCAAATACTTCGACGTTGGGGCAAACCAGAGATAGATCTCATGGCGTCTCGACAGAACGCCAAGCTTCCTCGTTACGGGTCCAGATCCAGGGATCCGGGAGCGGTTCTGATAGATGCTTTGACAGCACCTTGGACCTTCGGGATGGCTTATGTGTTTCCACCCTTCCCGATGCTTCCTCGATTGATTGCCAGAATCAAACAGGAGAGAGCATCAGTGATTCTAATAGCGCCTGCATGGCCACGCAGGACTTGGTATGCAGATCTAGTGGACATGTCATCCTGTCCACCTTGGTCGCTACCTCTGAAACAGGACCTTCTGTTCCAGGGTCCCTTCAAACATCAAAATCTAATTTCTCTGAAGCTGACTGCTTGGAAATTGAACGCTTGATTTTATCAAAACGTGGTTTTTCTGAGTCAGTTATTGATACCTTAATACAGGCTAGGAAGCCTGTTACCAGAAAGATTTACCATAAGATATGGCGCAAATACTTATATTGGTGCGAATCCAAGAGTTACTCATGGAGTAAGGTTAGGATTCCGAGGATATTGTCTTTTCTACAAGAAGGTTTAGAAAAGGGTTTATCCGCTAGTTCCTTAAAGGGACAGATTTCAGCTCTGTCCATTCTTTTACACAAACGTCTGTCAGAAGTTCCGGACGTTCAAGCTTTTTGTCAGGCTTTAGCTAGGATCAAGCCTGTGTTTAAAACTGTTGCTCCACCATGGAGTTTGAACTTAGTTCTTAATGTTTTACAGGGGGTTCCGTTTGAACCCCTTCATTCCATTGATATCAAGTTGTTATCTTGGAAAGTTCTGTTTTTAATGGCGATTTCCTCGGCTCGAAGAGTCTCTGAGTTATCTGCCTTACATTGTGATTCTCCTTATCTGATTTTTCATTCAGACAAGGTAGTTCTGCGTACTAAACCTGGGTTCCTACCTAAGGTGGTCACTAACAGGAATATCAATCAAGAGATTGTGGTTCCATCTTTGTGTCCTAATCCTTCTTCGAAAAAGGAACGTCTGCTACACAATCTAGATGTAGTCCGTGCCCTGAAATTTTATCTACAGGCAACTAAGGATTTTCGACAAACGTCTTCCCTGTTTGTCGTTTATTCTGGTCAGAGGAGAGGTCAAAAAGCTTCGGCTACCTCTCTCTCCTTTTGGCTTCGTAGCATAATACGGTTAGCCTATGAGACTGCTGGACAGCAGCCTCCTGAAAGAATTACAGCACATTCTACTAGAGCTGTGGCTTCAACTTGGGCCTTTAAGAATGAGGCTTCTGTTGAACAGATTTGCAAGGCTGCAACTTGGTCTTCTCTTCATACTTTTTCCAAATTTGACACTTTTGCTTCTTCGGAGGCTGTTTTTGGGAGAAAGGTTCTTCAGGCAGTGGTTCCTTCTGTATAAAGAGCCTGCCTGTCCCTCCCATCATCCGTGTACTTTAGCTTTGGTATTGGTATCCCATAAGTAATGGATGATCCGTGGACTGGATACACTTAACAAGAGAAAACATAATTTATGCTTACCTGATAAATTTATTTCTCTTGTAGTGTATCCAGTCCACGGCCCGCCCTGTCACTTTAAGGCAGGTAATTTTTCCATTAAACTACAGTCACCACTGTACCCTATGGTTTTCCTTTCTCTGCATGTTTTCGGTCGAATGACTGGTAATGGCAGTTAGGGGAGGAGCTATATAGCAGCTCTGCTGGGTGAATCCTCTTGCACTTCCTGTTGGGGAGGAGTTAATATCCCATAAGTAATGGATGATCCGTGGACTGGATACACTACAAGAGAAATAAATTTATCAGGTAAGCATAAATTATGTTTTTTCAATGGAACTTCCATAGCGCCGATATTACATGCTTTTTCTGGGAGGTCAAAAAGTGAGTGGTACAGCCTATCCCGCAAGATTCGTAACGCAATCTAAAGTCAGTAGATATGAGTTTTATCATGCTACAAAGCCGTAGAATAAAACCCATAACTAAAGTGTTAAAATGTACACTAACACCCATAAACTACCTATTAACCCCTAAACCGAGGCCCTCCCACATCACAAACACTAAAATTAAATTATTAACCCCTAATCTTCCGCTCCCAATATCACTGCCACTATAATAAACATATTAACCACTAAAACGCTGCACTCCCGCATCGCAAACACTAGTTAAATATTATTAACCCCTAATCTGCCGCCCCTAACATCGCCGCCACCTATCTACATTTATTAACTCCTAATCTGCCGCCCCCAAAGTCACCGCCACTATACTAAAGTTATAAACCCCTAAACCTAAGTCTAACCCTAACCCTAACACCCCCTAGCTTAAATATAATTAAAATAAATCTAAATAAAAATTACTATTATTACCTAAATAATTCCTATTTAAAACTAAATACTTACCTATAAAATAAACCCTAAGATAGCTACAATATAACTAATAGTTACATTGTAACTAGCTTAGGGTTTATTTTTAGTTTACAGGCAAGTTTGTATTTATTTTAACTACTTATTAACCCCTAATCTGCTGCCCCCAACATCGCTGACACATACATTATACTTATTAACCCCTAATCTCCCGTCCCCAATGTCGCCGCAACCTACCTACACCTATTAACCCCTAATCTGCCGCCCCCAACGTCGCCGCCACTATAATAAACATATTAACCCCTAAACTGCCACACTCCTGCATCGCAAATACTAGTTAAATATTATTAACGCCTAAACATTCCCGCCTCTAACATTGCCGCCACCTACCTACATTTATTAACCCCTAATCTGCCGCCCCCAACGTCACTGCCACTATACTAAATCTTTTAACCCCTAAACCTAAGTCTAACCCTAACACCCCTAACTTAAATATAATTCAAATAAATCTAAATAAAACTTACAATTATTACCTAAATAATTCCTATTTAAAACTAAATACTTGCCTATAAAATAAACCCTAAGCTAGCTACAATATAACTAATAGGTACATTGTATCTAGCTTAGGGTTTATTTTTATTTTACAGGCAAGTTTGTATTTATTTTAACTAGGTAGAATAGTTACTAAATAGTTATTAACTATTTACTAACTACCTAGCTAAAATAAATACAAATTTACCTGTAAAATAAAACCTAACCTAAGTTACATTAACACCTAACCTTACACTAAATTAAATAAATGACCTAAATTAGGGGCGCGGAGCTAGCAACCATACTGAGCGATTGTGAATGGCAGGAGTTCTGTCTACAAAACGTTTATAAATCTTCTTTATCCCTTATCCCCCATTGTTAATTGCCCCTAACAAGGTTCTTCACACCTCTCACACTCTAATTTGCACAACTTTGAACATCAGAGATCTTTGCTGCCACTCACCACACCTTGCATATCGGCCCTACCGTTGTGCTTTTTTAGGCTGTCATAGACTGATCGGGAGACCGGAACTCTGCAAACTAACAACCGGAGACCCATTGCCAATTTGTCTCCTCACGCAGGAACCTACCCGACACCACCCGCAGACTGCACGGAAGACTTGTGGGACTATATATTCCTGTATGCAGACCCTGCCAGCCTCTTTGGTCTCCGCAAGCAGAGAGACTATCTGAGGCCCCATCCAACACTTACATAAGCGAGGGATATCCCTCCTACCTCATCTGCTCCAGACCGAGCATCCGACAGTAAGACAGCGCTAGATCTCCTAGCTACTGAGTTCCCTTAACCCGCTGAGAGGCCCTGATCCCGCGGAGAGTGCAGTACACTTTTGGCGCGAACAGACGCCATTTTCCTAACTACAGTGAGCCCTGAGACTAGAAAGAGCTGCCTGACTGTGAAGACACTGGCGGCCTATGACGGCACAGGGGTAAGAACAACTAAGCCATGCTATAGTCCCTCAGCTCAACAGGCTCTAACTCAATAGCGGCACCGTATAGGACACAAATCTGAATTTTAAAGGGGAAGGCCTGTGGGGTAGTATAATAAATTCAGACCACAAAAAAATCAAGTCACCCACACAGTTCTACATGACCCATATCCCCCTTCATACCTATTGGAGCCTATTGTGTTTTTAGTAAGGCCCACTCTAAAGCACAGAAAATAAAATAAAAGGATCGATAAGAGAGAAGATACAAAACATAAATCAAAAGGATATTGAAGAGTCTTTAGGGGCACTACCTCCTTCAGGCCCACTTGGGGTGTTAAGGCCTACCCAGGCCTCATTATTTTATTTTCTTGGCTCCCTTGACAGGTGCAGGCTCTCTCACCACTCACCTTCTAATATCAAGAGATCAAGGCAGGGGACTTTGGACTGACCCACAAATGAGACCTTACTGCACATTACCTTTTCAATAAAAGATTTGAGTTTTACATTTCTTACCCACTATATAAAAATCCCTCTCCATCCTTTCACGCAGCCTTCATGGTTTGTGGTTCATATCCACTTTCCCTTTTCCGAGCTCGCCCAGAGGTGGCATATTCCCTGGAGAGGGATCACCCCTAAATATCTAGTCTCTTAGAGAGATCATATCCAACCTTATGCAGTACTGCAATACATCTCAAGAGCAGAGGGCTGTAACTTGGAAGTATAATTGACGCAGGGTCCTATCCAGTTTTCCTATTTACTTCTGAATACTATAGTATATAATGAAGAGCTAGGCCCTTAACAGGAGAGGTGCTGATCTGAGCCCCCTCAGTTTTCAATATCAGTACAGAAATAAACCCTGTTCTTAGGTCTCACAAGAAAGTACTCTGTTGAACATGGCAAACTCTGGAAAGAGGAAACCGAAGCATCAGGAAATTCCGAAAAGAACTGTAACAGATCACTTTAACAGTAAAAATATGTCTGACCCGGATATTTCAGAAGAGGACTCCATGCATAGGAATCTGAAAGGAGACAATCCCCGTAAAGATAGAGCTATTCTTTCAAAATCCATTTTCCTAGATTCTATTAAAATTCTATTAAAACTTTATCAGATAAAATGGACACTCTATACATCCCTACAACAGGATCTCCGCCAATCAGTCAGTGAGCTTAAGCGTGACATCTCTTCTCTCGGAGAAAGAACTGAAACATTAGAAAAGAAGCATGAAGATTTGTCTGTAGATCATTCTAACCTACTCTCATATTCTCAGAATCTCGCCCAGCAAATCTCTGACTTAGAGACCAAACTAGCTGATTTAGAGGAAAGATCCCACCGAAACAATCTTCGGATTAGAGGCATCACGGAAGAAATAGCACCTGCTGACCTTAACATCTATCTAAATGGCCACTTCAAGGACCTCCTGGGAACTGTCACAGATTCAGATCTCCTAATTGATAGAGCCCACAGGGCATTACGCCAGCACAATTCACCCTCTGATGCCCCAAGAGATGTCATTTTACGACTTCATTACTACACAACAAAAGACAAGATTCTCAAAGCATCCTTCAGCAACAAACCTCTCAATAAACCTTACCACAATCTGCAAATCTTCCCGGATCTATCTCTCCTCACCCTAGCTAAAAGAAGAACATTCCAACAGATCACGCAAACCCTAAGGTATCATAACATAAAATACAGATGGGGGTTCCCGGTGAGGATCAATCTTATGTTATCTCATCTTTGGAACAGGGACTGAAATTAATGCATAACCTGGGACTCATGACTTACGCAGATCCTAATGCCAGACTAAGAACAATCCCAAGGGACTTAACGCCGAAGCGCAGGAGTGGCACCCTCCAAACGCTGAAACCCCTCACCAAGAAGAAGATTGAACCAGTCTACAGTCTTTATCCCCGAATACACTATCTACTCCTGGACCTACCACTCCCCAACCTAATCTTCTCAAATACAAGATTCTACGGAACATACATACGGGTACATACCTTACCCTCAACCTGCTCTGTCATGACTGATCTTTCATGGCGAAGAATACTCCTTCAGAAGACCTTCAATCAGGTAGACCCAGAGCTCACATACGGGTACATATCTTACCCTCATTTAGCTCTTGGTTCTTTTTTCGTTCCATGTGATTTTATGTTGCTCTTTGTCTATTTTGTGCATTATTGTTACCAATGTTTTTTAGACAAGTTTGTTGGGGGGCACATCTTCCCCCTTCGGGCGGCGGGGGGAGGAGTAGGACCTCCTGTAGGAATTGCTGATACACTATACTGATGTTATTTTCTGAGAATTTTGAATGCTTCAGAATATATTCATATACTTCTCAATGTTATGTTATATTATGTGTTGTTTATCTCCACTGTTTCCCTACTTAACTCAGATCAAATCCTGTTTCTTTCATCTCACAATCAGTTGTAATATATCTCTACACATGGTGCTATCCCATTGATTCATTGAACAAATTGGCATGATGATTTAATTTCTAACACGCATCACATACAACACAAACTCTGCGATAAAATAATTGTACCTCCCACAATGCACCCTTTTATCTTTGCACCCCTCCCTTCTGACTTCTATTGGGAGTTCCACTATCCAACCTTGACCACATCCACACCTTTAGTAACATAGATTTCTTTCCTTACTTACCCTATTGCCTATTAACTGGGGCTTTCAACCCCGGCACCTCTTCCTCCCCTTAGATCTCTCATTCTCATAACTCACCCACCCCACTTTGTATAAACCCAGACTCAAATATACATTTATAGAAATATTCTACCTACTAAAGACTTAACACTTATCATTCAGTTTCCCACTTATCATTCAGTCCCCCCCCCCTCCCCCTTTTCTATACATTACATTACAGTTTAGGAGATTCACTCCCCACACTCATATTTCATATTTCCTGCCCCTCTTTTTCTCTCTAACCAAAGCGGCTCTGGACCGCTGAACACCCGAACCCTCCCTAATTACTTACAGTTTAGTTATAACCAAATATTGTTACATCAGCTGTCTCAAACATTTTTTTACTCCTTTTTCTGATCTGTCTTTGCTATATTAGCAAAAACATTCTTTATGATCCTATCTATGTCGAACGCGACCCCCATGCTAGATGTATCATTATAGTATTCAAACTCAATAAGCAACTAGTAACACTAATTAATTTATACGCATCCAATTCTAAACAAATAAAATTTCTTTGAACACTCCTCAGGTCGATGTCAGCAGTTAAAGATGGGGAATTAATCATGGGAGGGGATTATAATCTAATCTGGGATGCCAATCTGGACAGAATAGGACCAAAAATCTCCCATTCTGACAGAAACACACATTCAGTTTCAGCATTTCAGAGGCTCATGGCTCAATATGACCTATATGACACATACAGATCATTCCACCCACAAGAAGAGGATTTCACATTTTACTCTGCCCCGCATAAGTCGCACTGGAGCTAAACTCCTAGATAACGTGTCCTACATTAAAATCACTTCAGTCTCCTGGTCTGATCATGATGCCCTACACTTACGATTGGGCCCCCTCCTCATATCAGCCTCACCCCGCTCTGGCGTTTACAAGACTGTACCATTACTGACCCCATTTTGAAGTTGGAACTCCAAACCAAGATTGTCGACTTTTTTTTAACCTAAATGATGATAACCAAACTTCAGTCCAAAACCTATGGGCCACATTTAAAGCTGTCATGAGAGGACACCTTATGCAGTCTGAATCAGCTACACGCCTGAGAGGCGGTTCAACTTTGGCAGCTTTGACTATTCAATTAAGAGAACTAAAAAACACACTCAACCTAACGTATTCCCCTTCAGTAAATGACAAAATTACAGAAATCACTAAACAAATTCAAGCTTTAGAAATTAAAAGGACTCAAAACATGCTAGAGAGATTCAAGAAAATCAATTACCATCATAGTAATAAAGCCTCTACACTACTAGCAATGAAGCTTAAACATCAAACAGCTCAATCCCGAATCATGTCCATCCATACCTCAAACGGAAAACTTGTATACTCACCCACAAATGTAGGGAATACCTTCAGACAATATTACCAAATCCTATATAACATAGAGGACACCCTTGAATCTCCTCCCTGCCCTCCAGAGGACATTTCTTCCTTTCTAGAGAACCTCTGTCTCCCCAGATTAAATCCAGACGACACTCATATCTTGACATCTCCAGTAGCCATAGAAGAAACTTGTAAAGTCATTCAATCTATGAAATTAGGGAAATCCCCAGGCCCAGATGGCTTCACAGCCAGGATCTACAAAAAATTTCATTACAGCTTGCCCCCATTCTCTGTAGACTATGTCAGGAGACTATGATTAGCGGCTCTTTTAACATGATAGTCACCATCCTAAAACCAGGCAAATCCCCAGACCACTGCACTAGCTATCGCCTAATCTCACTATTCAACATTGACACCAAAATGTATGCTAAACTCCTAGCTAACAGACTCTCAATAATCATCCCCTCCCTAATAGCAAATGACCAAGTAGGTTTTATCCCTCATAGGGAAGATTCTGATGCAGTAAGGCACATACTTGACCTCCTGAACTTTGCATCTATGAGAGAGGTCCCCCTTCTGGCCCTGTCACTGGATGCTGAAAAGGCGTTTCACAGGGTCAGATGGGAATATCTATGGAGGGTCATGGGAGCCTTTTGAATCCCTGATTCCTTTACCTTAGCTGTTAATGTACTCTATTCACACCCATCAGCCAGAGTCCGAGGAGTCGGATTCCAGTCTTTCTCTTTCCCCATAACCAACAGCACCAGGCAGGGATGCCCACTGTCGCCTCTCCTGTTTGCCTTGGCTATTGAGCCTTTAGACCAAAGTATCAGAAAGGATTCATGAATCATAGGGATCCCCGTCAGAGCGCATGTACATAAAATTTCATTGTATGCAGATGATATCACCCTTCTCTTAACTTCACCCAAAGTGTCCCTACCTTCGGTTTTCAGAACCATTAAGGAATTCAACAAACCAAGCTACTATAAACTTAACATTGCGGAGACGGAGGCTCTCCCTATCCACATACCGCCCAGGGACCTCACATTATTACAAATAAAATACAATTTTCACTGGCATACATCTTCCCTTAAGATATTAGGGATATACCTTAGCCCTGACCCCTCCGCCACAGTAGCTCAAAACTACACAGACAGATTCTCAGAGTTCAAGAAACTGTTGGACACTTGGGAATTCCGTGAGATCTCTTGGACTGGTCGCATTGCTGCGATTAAGATGTCCTTTCTCCCCAAGATATCATACCTCTTCTGATCCATACCATATAATGTTCCGATGCCTACTCGAAATAGGTTACAGAGCCTAGTAACTCATTATGTATGGAAAGATAAGAGACCCAGAACATCTGGACGAACTCTTGAGAAACCTATTGAACAGGGCGGCCTGGCCCTACCAAACCTCATTACCTATCATAATTCTTCCAGACTTTCACACCTATTGGGATGGAATAACACAGAGTGACTAGTGGGATGGTACACTGTTGAATCAGCATTATTACCCCTCACAATATCCCTCTCGTATCTTCTCTGGATCCCTATCCATCATAGACAACCTCTGAATAGCTTACATCTAATATTCAAACATACTTTCCAATTCTGGGATCAAATTAGACATAACCCAGCTATTTCTCCCCACCCGTCACCTGTGCTTACCATTCCAGGTGCACTTTTCTGTTTACTGGACTCCCATCCTGAAGCATGGTGCAACAGATGGGTCCTGCTAGTAACAGACTTTTATGATAATGACTCGTGGCTCTCCCATCCTAATTTTTGTACCAAATTTCAAATCCCGCCAAGTCTTAGTTTTGAAACATATCATTTGAGCACACGACTGCGCACATGGGGCTACCCAAAACAAGCACTTAGGCAATTGTCCCTATGGGAATCTATTTGGCAAAAAGCCTCTACCATCTTACATCCACTCTTCCTACACTACAATCTGCTTATTAACTCACAAACCCTACATAAAATTCCACAGCATGTAGCCTGGGAGAGAGATTTAGGTTTCACCGCTGACATCAATACCTGGCACTCTAGGATCATGGCAACTAAGAAACTATTACATTGTGCCACCCTTTGGGAGCTGCACTATAAAATCCTAATCCGCTGGCACCTGGTTCCAGCGACACTACACAGGATTTACAATACGCACACCTCTGAGTGATGGAGGAATTGCGGACTCACAGGTACAGCACAACACATCTGGTGGTCCTGCCCAGTTATTAAACACTCTCCTCCGTACTCTTGGAATTATTATACAGTTAATTCCGGAGATATCCTTATCCATATCCATATGAAGATGTCAAACCTTAACCCTCCAAATGAGACGATTACGATCTACATCCTCATGGCCACGAAGTTGGCCATAGCTAGATGTTGGAAGAAAGAGAAGCCACCACCCCTATCTCAAGTATTATCCATAGTCCAATATATTGGGCAAATGGAACAATACTCATACCAAATTTTAGATAAAGTAGATTCAACAAGATTTGGTCCCCTTGGCTTTCGAAATTCCTGAACTGGGAAGCAACCCACATCACTAACCCATCCATCTAGACCCCCTCACTGCTACTCTTCCTCCTTACTCCCCCTTCCACCCTCCAACCTGTATGTTCTCCCTCCCCCCCCCCGTTTTTTTTCTCTTCCCCCCTACCTACTTTTTCCCTCCCTGGATCGCATAGCATCCATACTTATCTGCTGACTATATGATTGTACCACTATTATTTGAATATACCCATACAGCCTACCGATATAACTACTCACTACGACTGTACATCATACAATCACCCTTTATGAAAAGAAAACAAGACATTTTTTACTTATCACATAGACCATTGTATTTATCTCATGCCGACGCATAGAAACGGAATCCAGACTCTAAGTTGATTTGAACATTCCCTGTTTGTAATTCATACAATGTTTAAATATGTATTCTCTGTGGTCTAATTGTTGTAATATCCTTGTTTATGTCTCAATAAAAATCTGAATTAAAAAAAAAATTACCTAAATTAAATACAATTACCAAAATGACAAAAAAACACTAAATTACAAAAAATAAAAAAATAAATTATCAGATATTTAAACTAATTACACCTAATCTAATAGTCCTATCAAAATAAAAAGCCTCCCCAAAATAAAAAAAACTCTAGCCTACAATAAACTACCAATAATCTCTTTTACCTGTAAAAAAAAAATACAAACACCCCCCAACAGTAAAACCCATCACCCACAAAACCAAACCCCCCAAATAAAAACCTAACTAAAAAGACCTAAGCTCACCATTGCCCTGAAAAGGGCATTTGGATGGGCATTGCCCTTAAAAGGGCATTTAGCTCTTTTTCAATTGCCCAATCCCTAATCTAAAACTAAAACCCACCCAATAAACCCTTAAAAAAAAACTAACACTAACCCCTGAAGAGCCACTTACAGTTTTGAAGACTTAACATCCATCCTCAACTAAGCCGGGAGAAGTCCTCAGTGAAGCGGCAAGAAGTCCTCAATGAAGCCGGGAGAAGTCTTCATCCAAGCCAGCAGAAGTGGTCCTTACAGATGGGCAGAAGTCTTCAAACAGACGGCATCTTCTATCTTCATCCATCCGGCGTGGAGTGGGTCCATCTTCAAGACATCCAGTGCAGAGCATCCTCTTCTGATGATGGCGACTGAAGAATGAAGTTTCCTTTAAGTGACGTTATCCAAGATGACGTTCCTTGAATTTCGATTGGCGGATAGATTTCTATAAGCCAATCGGAATTAAAGGTGAAAAAATCCTATTGGCTGATCCAATCAGCCAATAGGATTCAGCTTGCATTCTATTGGCTGATTGGAACAGCCAATAGAATGCGAGCTCAATCCTATTGGCTGATTGGATCAGCCAATAGGATTGAAGCTCAATCCTATTGGCTGATTGCATCAGCCAATAGGATTTTTTCACCTTTAATTCCGATTGGCTGATTGAGTTCTATCAGCCAATTGGAATTCAAGGGACGCCATCTTGCATGACGTCCCTTAAAGGAACCTTGATTCATCGTTAGCCATCAGAATAAGAGGATGCTCCACGCCGGATGTCTTGAAGATGGACCCACTCCATTTCGGAAGGATGAAGATAGAAGATGCCGTCTGGATGAAGACTTCTGCCCATCTGGAGGACCACTTCTGCCGGCTTGGATGAAGACTTCTCCCAGATTCGTTGAAGACTTCTTGCCGCTTGGATGAAGACTTCTCCCGGCTTCGTTGAGGATGGATGTCCGGTCTTCAAAACTGTAAGTGGATCTTCGGGGGTTAGTGTTAGGTTTTTTTAGGGTTTATTGGGTGAGTTTTATTTTTAGATTAGGGCTTTTGTGCTGAAAAAGAGCTAAATGCCCTTTTAAGGGCAATGCCCCTCCAAATGCCCTTTTCAGGGCAATGGGGAGCCTAGGTTTTATTTAGTTAGGATTTTATTTGGGAGGTTGGTTGTGTGGGTGGTGGGTTTTACTGTTGGGGGTTTGTTTGTATTTTTTTTTTACAGGTAAAAGAGCTGATTTCTTTGGGGCCATGCCCCGCAAAAGGCCCTTTTAAGGGCTATTTGTAGTTTATTTTAGGCTAGGGTTTTTTTTTTATTTTGGTGGGGTTATTTTTTTTTTGATAGGGCTATTAGATTAGATGTGATTAGTTTAAATATCTGGTGCTCCATTACATATGTGGCGTTGCCCGCAAAAGCCGCAGGATTTTACGCGATTTTGGTATTACATATACGGCGTAACATACAAGTTACCCGTGTATATTTCACCCTTCAGGCATAATTTTTATCCCCATAGAACAGCTGCGCAATTTGGTATCCAATATACAGCATAAGGATTTACGCACGCAGAATTCAGAAAATCTACTCCATTCTCATCTCACCACATATTGCAGGCGCAGCAACCCTTGCACTGACTAAAAAAGCAACGTAACTCCCTGGAAGCCTTAACAAACACATACATTTAAGCAGCATCTAAAGGTTAAAGGGACAGTATACTATCATATTGGTTTTTTAAGGTTTATTTGTGAATTTGAAATAGCTAATTTTGTTGTTTGAAGCCACAACAGAATCAAATGGATTGAGCTTGTAGGTATAATCAAGTCTCATCACTTTATCACATTGTGGACAAATACTTGCTTATTTACTTTAAATTTGTTCTCAAAACAATCAACAATACTTGGAGGAGAGATCAATGGGAAATCATAATTGTATTACCGTCATCTCTTTAGAACCCACTGGAGTGTAATTTATTCTAATGTTAACACAGCTTGGCATTGATGCCAAAATATATAAAGGGACACTCAAGTCCAAAGAAAACCTTCTTGTTTCAAATAGGGCATGTTATTTCAATCTACTTTCAGATTTAATCCTAACACTTGCTTTGTTCTCTTGGTATTCTTAGTTGAAAGCTAAACGTAGGATGGCTTATATGATAATTTCTAAGACCTTCTTGAAGGCCACCTCTTTGCAATTGTGTCAAACCAATCACAGACAACTCAACCTCTCACCTGCACACTTAAAACACCTGATAATGCACACCCTATCAGTAACATCACTATTATATATACCCATGTGTCAATTTATATTGGATGTGAGATACGTTGTTTTTGTTTAGTCAATATTACTATATGTACCCTTAATAAACAACTATTGTGGATGTGAGTTATAGTACAAGAATATGTCATAAACATGATAATATTACCTGTTTTTTTTGCCATTTTCACACAGGTCATATTATATGTTTTAACAATATTAGTGTACTAAAACACATCTCACATGGGTGTGGATTACAATTATATGGTAAATAACAGAGGACAAGATTTATGGTGAACTATAAGAATATTTATTTCTTTTTTTGGCTTCTTGGATGAGGGAGCTGAGGTGACTGTAGTGGATTTCCTAGTTCTCCTGGTTTGAGAAGATTCTGCTGTTTCTGCTGGTGTGCTGGCCACAGATTATAGGCTGGAGGCAGTGTCCTGCTGGTGTGTAAAGTGCTTAACCAACACACCCAAGAGTTGATTTTGTTCTCTCCATCTATTGTCCATTTGTATCTGCATATCAGACAGAATTTGCATCATCTGTGACTGGTTATGAACACTTTCACTTAACGATGCTGCTATGTCCCTCTGTAGCTCTATGCTACGTTGTTGTATCCTCTCTTGGCTCCTGATGAACCTTTCATGGTTCCTGAAGAACCTCTCTTGGCCTCTTTGTATGCTCTCTGTGTTTGTTATGAGCCTCCTCTGGAGTGCAATGTATTCCTCACCCAGGGGAGAATGCAATGCATCCACAGGCTCTTGAGCAGCAGGGCTTCTAGGTGCTTGCGGGGCAGGGTCACCTGCATCTGCTGTTGCTGGAGGTGCAGGGTCAGCTTCAACTGCTGGTTCATGTGGGGCAGGGCCAGCTTCAACTACTGGTTCATGTGGGGCAGGGCCAGCTTCAACTGCTAGTTCATGTGGGGCAGGGCCAGCTTCAACTTTTGGTTCATGTGGGGCAGGGCCAGCTTCAACTGCTAGTTCATGTGGGGCAGGGCCAGCTTCAACTTTTGGTTCATGTGGGGCAGGGCCAGCTTCAACTTTTGGTTCATGTGGGGCAGGGCCAGCTTCAACTGTTGGTTCATGTGGGGCAGGGCCAGCTTCAACTGTTGGTTCATGTGGGGCAGGGCCAGCTTCAACTGTTGGTTCATGTGGGGCAGGGCCAGCTTCAACTGCTGGTTCATGTGGGGCAGGGCCAGCTTCAACTGCTGGTTCATGTGGGGCAGGGCCAGCTTCAACTGCTGGTTCATGTGGGGCAGGGCCAGCTTCAACTGCTGGTTCATGTGGGGCAGGGCCAGCTTCAACTGCTGGTTCATGTGGGGCAGGGCCAGCTTCAACTGCTGGTTCATGTGGGGCAGGGCCAGCTTCAACTGCTGGTTCATGTGGGGCAGGGCCAGCTTCAACTGCTGGTTCATGTGGGGCAGGGCCAGCTTCAACTGCTGGTTCATGTGGGGCAGGGTCACCTGCATCTGATGGTGCTTGAGGGGATAACTTGGAGGAAGCATTAATAGCACTATTATGAGCACACTCTGCCCAAGGTAACAGTTCAGACCAATTATTGTGGTGATCTGAGACATAGCAATGGAGGAACTAATCCAGTGCTTGATTAGACCGTTCCGAGGGTGATATGCTTAGGAGAAGGAAAGCTGTATCCCGATTTGAGCACAAAAAGAACGCCAAAATCTGGAGACAAACTGGCTACCCCGGTCCGACACTATCTCCTTGGGTAACCCATGTAAACGGAAGACCTCCCAGGCAAAAATTGAAGCAAGCTCCTGAGCAGTAGGCAGCTTCATCAAGGGAATGCAATGTGACATTTTAGAAAAACGGTCAACCACCATAAGGATAACAGTATTGCCATTGGAAACAGGGAGCTCGACAATGAAGTCCATGGAAAGATGTGTCCAAGGATGCTCACCATTAGCAATAGGTTGAAGAAGACCCACAGGAAGACGTAGAGGAGTCTTATTCTGTGCACAAACTGAGCAGGAGGCAACATACGCAGCAACATCAGAATAAAGACCTAGCCACCAGAATTGTCGAGTGACAGACCAAATCATTTGGTTCTTGCCTGGGTGACCTGCAGCTTTAGGATTGTGGTAAGTGTGCAAAAGTTTAGTTTGAAGATTCTCAGGAACAAAACACGTACCACTAGGCTTCTCAGGAGGTACATTGGTTTGTGCAGCCAGGATCTCCTCCCCCAAGGGAGAAGTCAAATTAGTATGTATGGTAGCCAAAATATGGCCATGAGGTATAACAAGAGTAGGTACAGACTCCTCCTTGGACAGAGGTGAAAATTGTTGAGAGAAGGCATCAGCCCTAACATTCTTACTACCAGGCAGGTAGGAGACCACATAATTAAACCGTGACAAAAATAGCGCCCATCTGGCCTGTCGGGGCGACAAACGTTTTGCTTCAGATAGATAAGTTAAATTCTTGTGGTCAGTAAGAATGAGCACTGGCACCCTAGTACCCTCGAGAAGATGCCTCCATTCCTTAAGTGCCAAAATTATGGCCAGTAATTCCCTGTTGCCAATTTCATAATTGCACTCCGCTGGAGACAATTTCTTAGAGAAAAAACCACACAGATGCAAGGAACCATCAAGCGTAGGACGTTGAGACAAGAGGGCACCTACTCCAGTCTCAGATGCATTGACCTCAAGAACGAAAGGCAGGACAGGGTTAGGATGAGCCAGTACTGGAGCGGCAACAAAGGCAGTGTTAAGACTATCAAAGGCCTTAATGGCAGTAGGTGACCAATGGAGTGCATCATTCTCTTTACGGGTCATGTCTGTGATAGGTTTGACCAAGGAAGAAAAGTTTTTAATAAACTTTCTATAGTAATTGGCAAACCCCAAAAAACGTTGGCTAGGCCAAAGACCAACTGGGCGAGGCCACTGCAGAACTGCAGATAAACTTGACAGGATCCATGGAGAACCCTGCAACGGAGATAATATAACCTAGGAAGGTTATTTGAGTCTGATGGAACTCACATTTCTCGAGTTTACAAAACAGGCCGTTCTCACGTAGTCTCTGAAGAACCCGTGTAACATCCTAACGATGAGCCTCAAGTGCGGGTGACTGTATGAGGATGTCGTCTTAGTACACCACAACACACTATTGCAACATATCTCATAGGACATCATTAATAAATTTCTGAAAAACAGCAGGAGCATTACATGGGCCAAAGGGCATTACAAGATACTCATATGCCCGCTCCTGGTGTTAAATGCTGTTTTCCATTCATGGCCTTCCTTAATCCTAACGAGATTGTACGCTCCTCTCAAATCAAGTTTAGTAAAGACCGTAGCTCCCTTGAGGCAGACAAAGAGTTCAGTAATAAGCGAAATAGGGTAAGCATTCTTAATGGTAAGACGATTAAGACCCCTATAATCGATACATGGTCTTAACTCGCCACTCTTTTTCTTCACAAAGAAGGAGAGCAGGATTTGTGGATGATCCCCCGTGACAGAGCATCGGCAACATACTCCTCTATAGCAAAATTCTCTGCAACAGACAGAGGGTACACCCGACCCCGAGGAGGAATGGTTCCGGGTTGCAAGTCTATGGCACAAGACCGGTGAGAAGGCAACGTACCAGCACGCACCTTGTCAAACACGTCTAGGAACTCTTGGTACTCCTCTGGCAATTGAGATACCAAAGTGCACCGAAGACATGTGGAAATACATTGCAAGGACCACGACAAAATTTCGGAACTTTGCCAGTCGAGACTGGGATTGTGCTTTTGGAGCCAGGGATAACCCAGAACAACCGGAAAATGCAGAGAGTTTATCACCTGGAACTGGAGGATTTCAAAATGGAGAGCCCAACAGCCATTGACAATGGAGCAGTTTCATGAGTAATGAGTGCGGGCCATCAATGGCCTCAATAGCAAGCGGAACGGACCGAGGCAAAACAGGAATGGAGTGCTTTGATACAAAAGCACTGTCAATAAAATAGACCGCAGCACCGGAGTCAACAAGAGCCTGAGTGACTATGGAGGAGTCCCCCCAGGAAAGGACAACCGTGACCAAAAGTTTCTCCTTAAGCGGTTCCGGGGACGAGGATAAACCACCCAAGGTGTGCCCCCGACAGAACCTTAGGTGTGAGCGTTTCCCGGCCGTGTAGGACAAGACTTCAAAAGGTGGCCCTGTAACCCACAATAGAGGCAGAGCCCCTCCCTCCTCCTAAAGGCCCTCACTGTGCGGGGAGAGATGCGTGAATCCCAGCTGCATCAGCTCAGCAGTACCTGGTGACTCGGGACCAGGAAGCATGGGAGGAAAGGGAGGCATGGGTGGGAATGAACATGTAAGAGACAACGGAACAGGAGGCTTCCACAAGCGCTCCTTGAAAGAGGGCCTCACTCTGAGTCTGATGTCAATTAGGATCAAAAAAGACACCAATGCCTCGAGATCCTCTGGTAAATCTCTGGCAGCAACTTCATCTTTAATCGCATCAGAGAGCCCATGAAAGAAGGCGGCAACAAGGGCTTCATTGTTCCAACCTACCTCTGTGGCAAGAGTACGGAACTCAATAGCATACTGAGCAACAGATCTTGTACCTTGCTGAATGGACATGAGTCGTTTAGCAGCAGAGGAGGAGCGAAACGGAACATCAAATACCCCTCAAAAGGAGGCCACAAATTCAGGGTAATTTGAAATCACAGGTTTATTAGTCTCCCACAAGGGATTAGCCCAGACAAGAGCTGTGTCAGAGAGTAACGAGATGAGAAATCCGACCTTAGCTCTGTCAGAGGGAAACGTCTGAGGTAACATCTCAAAGTAAATGCCCACCTGGTTCAAAAACCCTCTGCACTGAATAGGATCGCCTCCATATCGCTGAGGTAGAGGTGCAGAACCGGATATGCTCCTGGTAGGCATAGGTGCAGCAGAAGAAACAGGAACAGCCATAAATTGCGGGACACTTTGGTCCAAATGTGCAGTGTGAGTCAGCAGGGTTTGCAGGGCTAGTGCAAATTGATCCAAGCGGTGATCCTGTTCATCCATCCTGGAAATAATGGCAGGCAAAGGTGGATTATTAGCACCATCAGGATTCATGGCCTTTGCGTAATGTCAAGGTGCCAGGAATCAGGAACCAGGAAGGATGTCAGACAGCCAGGTAATACACAGGACCTCTCACAAAGAGGTCTGAGACAACGCAAAGGCAAAGCATGCTGAAGAGAGGCCCTTTAAATAATAAGTGATGACATCACAATTCTGAGACTGCATCCTGTCTCACATGGATGATGCACACCAGTCTGGCCATAAAAGGAAGTGCAGGAAATGAGCAGCATCCCCCACAATGCACCATAGTCAGGAAGAGAGGTGAGTAAAATGGCTACCAGCAGCACATGGCAAACACAACAGAGAAAAAACCTTGACACCATGCTGTATGGACATCTCAGCCTCTCATCCTCCATGGACACTTAACTTCCTCCCTGTGATGTCCCTGGTGTGGGTTCTTCCCTATCCTCTCCATCCTCCCCCTTCTGTCCCCATGTGCCCCCTCTGTCCCTCTCCTAGATGTGCCTGCTCTCTGGGGCTCTCGGGCATCTCCCCTCCCATCATCCCTTCTAGCTCTCCCTCTCCCCACTCCACTTATTACCTGACGGTGGGCCCACTGCTCCTCCTGTCCTCTCCAGTACTCCTTTCCCTGCCACTCCTCTCCCCTCTTCCCCTCCTCCCTACCTCTCCCTGCCATCCTCACACTAAATCACACTATACACACTCACTCCCAGTTCAATCACACACAATCACAACCAAACACTCAGCCTATCAAACTGTAAAAATCAAATAAAATGTGTGAGGTGTTAGAAAAAAAAGTGTGGTGTATTTTGTATATGTTTGTATGCAAAATATATGTGCAATATGTAAAAATATGTGTAAGTGTACAAGCTTAATCAAAAAACAAATGTGACCTAACTAACTCCTCTGTTTGCGCCTCTCACTCTACTCTCACTAATCCTCCACTCCAGTGTAGTGTGTTGTAGCTCAACGAACAATCCAAACACATTGAAGAAAATGGAGGCTGCGCATGGGTTTATATATGAATTTTGAATAGCGTAATTACGTGTCGCATTTTTATTTGAAATCTGTCCATTTTTACTAGTGTTAGCCTAAATTTCATAAAACTACTCTTTATTGACACTTTCCGTAGACAAAATACTGGCGTAAGTTACTTGCAACGACTAAAATGTGTATTTTCGCACATTTCAGAAGATCGTCAGATTGTCCTACTTACGCTAGTTTAGCATCTAACGGTGCAGTATATGTAATACCCTGGTGTGCAAGGTTAAATTACTAGAACATGCACAAGGGACGCTGTTTCTAGGTGGGGAGTTCAATCTACCTGTCTACCCTACATTAGACACATCCACAGGAAATACAAGTACTTCCAAAAGCAAATATCAGTTTCCAACCACATTACCCAATTGAAATTACAAGACATATGGAGGACAAATAATCCGCATACTAGGGACTATACATTTTATTCGCACCCTTATAGCACGTACATAAGAATTGATTACATTCTTGCTGACCAAATAGGGCTCTCCATAGTAACAGTCTAAATTTTTTTACCAATCACTTGGTCAGATCATGCCCCAGTACAATGTAAAGTGGAATGGGCAAATATCCCACATCGACCCTTTATTTGGAGATAGGATGAATTCTTGTTAGAAAACACTTCGGTAAAACAGGCAGTGGACCAGTCCCTGGGACACTACTTTAGAGAAAATAATGTAGATAACTTAACACCAGCCACCATTTGGGAGGCGCATAAATGTGTAGTGAGAGGAGAACTGATTGCTCACAAAGCTATGGGAAAAAAAGCAAAGAAACAGTTCTTAGGGGTCAATTTATTAATGTGCAGACGGACATAATATGATGTAGCGTATCATGTCCGCAGCACATCGATAAATGCCGACAGCATACATTGTCGACATTTATCATTGCACCAGCAGTTCTTGTGAACTGTTGGTGCAATACCGCCCCCTGCAGATTCACGGTCAATCGCCAACTAGCAGGGGGTGTCAATCAACCCGATCGTATTCAATTGGGTTAATTTCTGTCCGCCGCCTCGGAGCAGGGGAACAAGTTATGGAGCAGCAGTCTTCAGAAGGCTAGCGGGAAACAAGGGGCATCAAGCTCCATACGGAGCTTGATAAATTGACCCCTTAAACTTTGGCCCAAATAAGTTATTTGGAAAAAGAACACAAAAAGAACCCTCAAGCCATTCTTACTTTAGAAGCCCTGACAAAACCTAGGCAGAACCTTAAAGAACACCTTACCAAAGAATACCAAAAAATCCACTTTATTGAACCAACATTTTTTTCGATATGAGAGATGAAGCTGGCTCTTCATTATAAAAAGCACTAAAAAGAAATCAACTCAATACACACACATTTTATAACAAATCAGCAAGGAGACACCTACAAGGATAGCAAAAAATAGCAGAAATATTTAGGCAATATTATGCAACACTATACAGCATCCAAAACACAGCCACAAATAAGACATAATAGGCATATTTATCAAAGTGCGAGCGGACATGATACGATGTAGCGTATCATGTCCGCATACACTGTCGCCATTTATCATCGCACAAGCAGTTCACCAGAACTGCTTGTGCAATACCACTCCCTGCAGATTTGCGGCTAATAGGCCGCTAGCAGGGGGTGTCAATCAACCCGATCGTATGCAATTGGGTTGATTTCTGTCTGCCGCTTCAGAGCAGGCTGACAAGTTATGGAGTAGCAGTTTTTAGACTGCTGCTTCCTAACTTCTGTATCCGGTGAGCCTGAAGGCTCACCAGAAACAAGGGGCATTAAGCTCCATTTGGAGCTTGATAATTCGGTCCCATAGAGACTTACCTCTCTGACCTAGACCTACCGACTCTAGACAAAGAAGAAGCAGACAAATTAGACTCACCCATAACAACAGATGAGACACAAAAAGCAATAAAATATATGCCCAGCGGAAAAAGTCTGGGGCAAGACATCTTACACTGCCTTTGGCTAACACCTTTAACTCACTCATGAACACAGGGGGTTTCTCAGAAAATATGTTGGAGGCTCACATCACAGTCCTTCCCAGGCCAGGGAAACAACCAAACAGAGCAGAACATTTCTGCCAAATATCTTTGTTAAATTCGGGCATAAAAATGTTTGCAAAAGTTATGGCCACCAGAATAAACAGATATTTACCCAAAATAATAAATAATGACCAAGTGGGATTTGTGCCAGACAGGGAGGCTAGGGATAATACCAAGAGTATTACAGATCATATCCCATGTAAAAACTGAAATGTTCCCGCAGTCTTAATCTCCACAAACGCAGAAAAAGTATTTGATTGGGTCCATTGGCACTGTCTAAACGCAGTAATGCAAAATATGAAATTCGGCGATAAATTCATCAATCAAATTTTTTCATTATATACAAAACCCACAGCTAAAGTAAAAGTGAATGGTCTTCTCTCAAACAAGTTCCACATACATAATGGGACGAGACAGGGCTGCCCGCTTTCGCCCACCTTCTTCGCCCTCTCCATAAAACACTGGCACAAAAAAATTAGGAATAATATCAGGCATACAAATTGGCAATATGGAACATAAACTAGCTCTCTAAGCTGATGATGTTTTACTCACACTTACTAAGGTAGAAACGTCAATACCAAATACATTAGAAATCGTCACAGACTTTGGACAAGTCTCCAATTTCCTTTTAAACCTCTCAAAATCTGAAATGTTAAACATTACTTACAAGCAACATGTACTAAATTAGCTCACCCCAAACTGCCCACTAAAGAAATAGAAAGTTAAATTAAAGTACCTAGGCAATGCATCTACCTAGCCCTAGATATCTCAACTATATATCAGGCCAATTATAAAGTAAGGGAAGAGGCACTCTATCTCCTGGATAGCCCTAATAAATGTAGTGAAAATGAACATCCTACTAAGATTACTATATATATTACAAACCACCCCCATTTTCCTCCCATTACAATACATTAGTAAGATCCAATCGCTAATTGAACAATATATCTGGCAGGGTACCAGACTCAGAATCGCTAAACAGATCATGTATACACCTAAAGACAGAGGGGGATTAGGAGTACCAAACATTCATGCATACATACAAAACAGCTGTAACACAAATAAACAGTGGGTCCAAATTGACAGACATATCATGGGACTGTGCAATGCAGGAATAGCAGCCTGGGTACCTTCCAAACACAGGCCCATAAAAATACAGTAATATCCATTACTGTCAGAATATTTCAAAATGTGGGACAAATTAACCAACACTTCTACTAACATACTCTCTCTGTGCAAAGAAAATCACAAAGACAAGGGCGCCTCCTCGTGTGATATAGTTTGGACAAATGTAAAAATAGGTGAATACAGATTTTATACTCACAAGTAAAGCAGCACTCTGTTATGCTTATAGAGGCAGACTGGGAGTTCACAGTGTCCCAGTTCACTGACCAAGGCAGTGCAACAAATCACTCCAGGGTAGATTTCAATCAAGCTACCCAGGAGGACTAATAAACCTCTGAAGTGCCCTCCTAATCTTGGGACTGTCTGAGCATCAATATCATATACAGATAAGAACTTATTAGAGACTTAATACTATTTAATTATATATTGTTTTAAGCTGCATTTTCTGTTTATATTGATCTCATCACATCACATTTGGTGAGAGTCCATGTCTCATGTTTTCTGTAATTGTCATTATTATTTTGTCTTTATACATTATTATCTGATCATTTTATATTATTTTTAAGTTTTTATTGTTTTTACTATACTTCAGTATTATCCTACAGATTTTTTAATATATTTCTTCTAGCGCCCCCTAGAGTTACGCTTGCATAGTGTAACAGGTATTTCTACTTCTACTAACATATCCAACGTTCTTTCCCCAATGACCCCTATTTGCAACAATCCAACATTATCCTGGAATCACAGAGGCACACAGACAGACATTGACTGCCACATTAAAGACATAAATATACTAGAATGAATGCTTCAAGTGGTTTCCCCAAATTCAACCGAAAATGCAATTTTTAATGAATTCTGCATGCTCAAAATTATTCAACCCCTTGGCAAGCATCTTAAGTACTTAGTAGATCACCTTTTTGCTGTTATAACCTGCTGCAAATGAGATGCATAGCTAGACACTAGCTTCTGGCAGCGTTCCTGAGGAATCTTAGCCCACTTCTCATGAGCAATGGCCTCCAGTTCAGTAAATTCTTGGATTTGCATGCTGTAACCACCATCTTCAAATCCCACTAAAGATTTTCTATGGGGTTCAAGTCAGGTGAATGTGATGGCCACTGTAGGATCTTCCAGGACTTCCTCTTTAACCATGCCTTGGTGGTATTTGAGGTATGTTTGGGAACATTCTCCTGTTGAAAGGCCCAATAACGCCCAAGCTTCAGCTTCCTCACAGACGGCATGATATTTTCTCCTAGGATTACCTGATACTTCAATGATTCCATCTTGCCTTCCAGACACTGCAGGTTTCCAGTGCCCAAGGATGCAAAGCAACCCCAGAGCATCACCGAGCCACCACCATGCTTAACTGTATGCTGAGTGTTCTTTTCAGCGTATGCTTTCTTCTTACTCCAAATATTCCACTTATTCATCAAGACGAAAAGTTCCAGTTTTGTTTCATCACTCCACAGAACAGATTCCCAAACGTTTGTGGCTTATTTATATGATTTTTAGCATATTGGAGCCGTTGTATTGTGCTTTTGGGTCAGTAGTGGAGTTTTAGCATGGAAACCTTCTGCGTTTAGTATGCGCCTTACTGTGCAAACTGAACCTCAGTGCCTTTTGCCACCAGGTTTTGCTGCAGGTCTTTTGCAGTCACTCAAGGGTTTATCTCAACATGCCTTCTCAGAAATCTGGTTGCAGCCGTTGATAGCTTCCTTTTTCTGCCCCATCCAGGTAGTGTTACCACTGTATCTTTAACTTTGAACTTGCGAACTATGCATTCAACAGTGTCTCTAGTAACATTCAGTGCCTTCTCTTTCTTTTTGTATCCTGTTCCTTGTTTGTGAAGGGCGGTGATCTCTTTTGTTAACTTTTTTGGACCATTCTTTTGACTCTAACATGCAGTCAAATGTGACACTCAACAAACCCCTAGCAAGTTCAGGTATTTCATGTGTTCTAGCTCAAGCACATCTGGTGCAACTAATGAATAGTGATGTCCCGAACTGTTCACCCGCGAACGGTTCCTGGCGAACATAGCTTGTTCGCGTTTGCCGCTGCGGGCGCACATTTGCGATGTTCGATCCGCCCCCTATGTGTCATCATTGAGGAAACTTTGACCCTGTATGTCACAGCCTTCTGACACATTAGAGCCAATCAGCATCAGACACTCCCTCACAGACCCTCCCAGCTCCTTGGCAGCAGCCATTTTAGACTCATTACGATCTTGCTTTCTTAGTGAGAGGAGCTTTTGTGTTGCTGCTGCTGACATAATAGGGAAATAGATAGCTAAGCTAGTGTCTTTAGTGTCCACTACAGTCCTGAAGGATTCATCTCATCTCTGCTGCAAGGACAGCACCCCAAAAAGCCCTTTTTAGGGCTATAACTTCAGTCGTTTTTTTTTTTCTTTGTATTGTTATTTGCATTTGCCTGGCTTTCAGCCTGTGTGTGAGGCTCACAGCATATACTGTGATTACTGCCACCACTGATATCTGCTTAACATTAGTTTAAATTTAACCAACAAAAATTTGAAATTATTTTGCTAGTGTAATTTATTTTCATTTTCTATCAGGCCTGTGTGTTTCTGACTTACAGAACATACTGTGGTTAATTGCTGCCCTACCTAGGCTAGCAGCCACGACTCATATGTGCTTAACCTTTTTTTTTAATTAAAAAAAAAAACCTTTAAATCATTTTGCTAGTGTAATCTAATTTTATTTTCTATCAGGCCTGTGTGTTTCTGACTTACAGAGCATACTGTGGTTAATTGCTGCCCTACCTAGGCTAGCAGCCACGAATCATATGTGCTTAACCTTTTTTTAAATAAAAAAAAAACTTTAAATCATTTTGCTAGTGTAATCTAATTTTATTTTCTATCAGGCCTGTGTGTTTCTGACTTACAGAGCATACTTTGGTTAATTACTGCCCTACCTAGGCTAGCAGCCATGACTCATATGTGCTTAACCTTTTTTAAAATAAAATAAAAAAAAACTTTAACCCCTTAATGACCAAGGACGTGCAGGGTACGTCCTCAAAAAAAAAGGCAGTTAATGCCTGAGAACGTACCCTGCACGTCCTCGGTCTGGAAAGCAGCTGGAAGCGATCCTGATCACTTCCAGCTGCTTTCCGGTTATTGCAGGATGCCTCGATATTGAGGCATCCTGCAATAACATTTTTCAGCCATCCGGTGCAGAGAGAGCCACTCTGTGGCTCTCTCTGCACTGGAGATCGGTGGCTCTGTTCGTTGGTGGGTGGGAGCCGGCATGGGAGGCGGGTGGCGGCCATCGATGGCCCTTCTGATCTGGAGGGGGGGCGGGATCGTGGGCGGGGATGCCCGGGGGCGCGCACTGGCACGCGCACGTGCACGGGGGGGGCGGGGCGGGCGCGTGCACGGGAAGGGAGCGGGTGGGAACCTCTACACTACAGAAAAAAAGTGTTGAAAAATGAAAAAAAGGCTTGAAAAATAAACAAATAATTTTTAAAACAAACACATCAGTTAGGTGGTGGGGGTTGGTCTGTGGGTTGGGGAAGCTACACTACAGAAAAAACGGCCAAAAAATTAAAAAAAAACATTTTTTTGCAAACTGGGTACTGGCAGATAGCTGCAAGTACCCAAGATGGCCCCCAATAAGGCAGAGGGGGAGGGTTAGAGAGCGGTTTTGGGGGGGATCAGGGAGGTTGGGGGCTAAGGGGGGGATCCTACACAGTAGCATATGTAAATATGCTAAAAATAATTTTATTTATTTTTAAAAACCCTTTTATTTTAGTACTGGCAGACTTTCTGCCAGTACTTAAGATGGCGGGGACAATTGTGGGGTGGCGGAGGGAAGGGAGCTGTTTGGAAGGGATCAGGGGGTGGGATGTGTCAGGTGGGAGGCTGATCTCTACACTAAAGCTAAAATTAACCCTGCACGCTCCTTACAAACTCCCTAATTAACCCCTTCACTGCTAGCCATAATACACTTGTGAGGCGGAGCAGCATTTAGCGGCCTTCTAATTACCAGAAAGCAACGCCAAAGTCATATATGTCTGCTATTTCTGAACAAAGGGGATCCCAGAGAAGCATTTACAACCATGTGTTCCATAATTGCACAAGCTGTTTGTAAATAATTTCAGTGAGAAACCTGAAATTGTGAAAAATTTAACGTTTTTTTTTTATTTGATCGCATTTGGCGGTGAAATGGTAGCATGAAATATACCAAAATAGGCCTAGATCAATACTTGGGGTTGTCTACTACACTACACTAAAGCTAAAATTAACCCTACAAGCTCCCTAAAAGCTCCCTAATTAACCCCTTAACTGCTGGGCATAATACACGTGTGGTGCGCAGTGGCATTTAGCGGCCTTCTAATTACCAAAAAGCAAAGCCAAAGCCATATATGTCTGCTATTTCTGAACAAAGGGGATCCCAGAGAAGAATTTACAACCATTTATGCCATAATTGCACAAGCTGTTTGTAAATAATTTCAGTGAGAAACCGAAAGTTTGTGAAAAAAAATTGTGAAAAAGTGAACAATTTTTATTTTATTTTATCGCATTTGGCGGTGAAATGGTGGTATGAAATATACCAAAATGGGCGTAGATCAATACTTTGGGATGTCTACTAAAAAAAATATATATACATGTCAAGGGATATTCAGGGATTCCTGAAAGATATCAGTGTTCTAATGTAACTAGCGCTAATTTTGAAAAAAAAAAATGGTTTGGAAATAGCAAAGTGCTACTTGTATTTATGGCCCTATAACTTGCAAAAAAAAGCAAAGAACATGTAAACATTGGGTATTTCTAAACTCAGGACAAAATTTAGAAACTATTTAGCATGGGTGTTTTTTGGTGGTTGTAGATATGTAACAGATTTTGGGGGTCAAAGTTAGAAAAAGTGTGTTTTTTTTTCAATTTTTCCTCAGATTTTATATTTTTTTTTATAGTAAATTATAAGATATGATGAAAATAATGATATCTTTAGAAAGTCCATTTAATAGCGAGAAAAACGATATATAATATGTGTGGGTACGGTAAATGAGTAAGAGGAAAATTACAGCTAAACACAAACACAGCAAAAATTTAAAAATAGCCTTGGTCCCAAACGGACAGAAAATGGAAAAGTGTTGTGGTCATTAAGGGGTTAAATCATTTTGCTAGTGTAATCTAATTTTATTTTCTATCAGGCCTGTGTGTTTCTGACTTACAGAGCATACTGTGGTTAATTGCTGCCCTACCTAGGCTAGCAGCCATGACGCATATGTGCTTAACCTTTGTTTAAATTAAAAAAAAAAAAACCTTTAAATCATTTTGATAGTGTAATCTAATTTTATTTTCTATCAGGCCTGTGTGTTTCTGACTTACAGAGCATACTGTGGTTAATTGCTGCCCTACCTAGGCTAGCAGCCACGACTCATATGTGCTTAACCTTTTTTTAAATTAAAAAAAAACCTTTACATTATTTTGCTAGTGTAATCTAATTTTATTTTCTATCAAACCTGTGTGTTTCTGACTTACAGAGCATACTGTGGTTAATTGCTGCCCTACCTAGGCTAGCAGCCACGACTCATATGTGCTTAACCTTTTTTAAATTAAAAAAAAACCTTTAAATCATTTTGCTAGTGTAATCTAATTTTATTTTCTATCAGGCCTGTGTGTTTCTGACTTACAGAGCATACTGTGGTTAATTGCTGCCCTACGTAGCAGCCAGCCAGTGCCACCACTCATATCTGCTGAACATTATTTTAAAGTAAAAAAAAAACTGTTAAATTATTTTGCTAGTGTAATCTAATTTCATTTTCTATCAGACCTGTGTGTTTAAGTTCTGACTTACACAGCATACTGCTGTGTGGTTAATTGCTGCCCTACCTACCAGCCACGACTCATATCTGCTTTACATTATTTTAAAGTAAAAAAAAAAAAATAATAATTTTGCTAGTGTAATCTAATTTCTTTTTCCATCAGGCCTGTGTGTTCTGGCCCACATCATACAGTGTGACACAGATTAATAGCTCTTTTTTCCACCACTTATATCTGGTGTAACAACATTAGTGTAAATTTAAAAAAAAAATGTTTTACATCAGTGCTCTTCTAGTGTTATATAATTTTAGTTGCCAGGCCAGCTAGGCTGCCATTAGTGCCAGCCTGTGTGTCAGGCTACCAGCATATACTGTGCCTACTTCCATCCTCAGTGCCAGTCCACGACTGCTATCTGGTGTAACACAGTGACGTGCAGTAATAGGAGGCAGGGGAGGCAGTGCCTCTCCTGCCCAATCAGGGAAAAGAAGATTTAAATAATATTTATTAAAAATAAAAAAAAGTATTTTTTTTTCTTATTTGTTTTTGGCCACCCCCGATGATGAAATCATTTTACCCAGGTCCCCCACACAATATTATTATTTTATTTTACTGCCCTTGCGCAGCAGCCAAATTCAGCTTACTAATAACAAGTTAGCATCCATTGTCGCGCAATTATGAGGCAGTGGGCTGGTCCGCTGCCCTCCATAATTGCGCAACAATGGATGTAAATGACAATCTTCTGCTCACTTAGAGCTGCGTCACCCACTGGTGACTCGCCGTGCCCTCATAGTAGCTCCAATGGAGGCGGTTCTCCAAACCGCCTCCATGATGAGCTACATAACTCAGCCAATCAGCATTCAGCACTGCGGGGAGGCGTGCCTGCTGATTGATAGAGTGACGTGTGGGGGTCACGTGACGTCGCGCCGGTTTCAGTTGATTGCATTTGTTTGAAGTGTGCTTCAAAGTAAAATGTACAGCAAAGACAACTAAATTATTCTATAAGATGTCATCATGTCACTACTGGGCTGGGTTTGCAGTTATTTATCTTTTTCTGCATCCATCATTGCATGGCAATGCCATGCAATGATGGATGTTGAAAAAGATAGATCACTGCAAGCCCAGCAGCAGTGACATAATCTTATGGAATAATTTAGTTGTATTTGCTGTACTTTTTACTTAGAAGCACACTTCAAACAATTGCAATCATATTTTTCATGTCCTTATGTATTCATTTTGTTTTGAGGTTATCAGTCAAATTTATACTCTTCTTCTGGCAGATAACTGCTGATGTTATCTATTTTAAAATAAAATCACATTGTCCTCCTTTCACTGAATTGTAATTATAATATATTTCCCTTTGAAGAATATAAATTAATTATAAAGATGAGTTGGTGCTTTAGTGAAATGTATCTTAACTGTGGTCCTCAAGTATCCCCAACAGGTAAGGTTTTCATTATAGCTGAACCAGCGCAAATGTAAAATAATCATCTGATCAGTAACACCATGGTTAATAACATGCTCTTACACATCAGCTTATTATTTAATCTTTGCACTGGTTCAGCAAAAAAAATAAAACCTGCCCTGTTGGGGGTACATATCTAGTGCCTCACCAGCCACAGACCTCACCGCACGTCACTGGTGTAACATTATATTAAATTTTGTAAATAAAAACTTTTACATCAGTCTTCTAGTGTTATTTAATTTTAGTTTACAGGCAAGCCTGCCACCACTAGTGCCAGCCTGTGTGTCAGGCTGCCAGCACATACTGTGCCTGTTTCTATCCTGAGTGCCATTACTTGTAAAATTTTTGTAACTTTTTTAAAAACAAACTGTTACATCAGTCTGCTATTGTTATTTAACCCTTTAAGGACACAGCTTTCAGTTTGCTCAACTGTTTTATGACGGAAAAATTCCGTCATATGTCCTTAAGAGGTTAATTGCAGTTGCCTGTCTGCCAGCATGTGTGCCAGGCCCACTTTCCAACTAGTGCCACAAATCAAATTTGTTATAACAGTAGTTTAAATATTTAAAATAAAATCTTTTTTGACTGTGAATCATCATCCTGCTAGTGCAATTGAATTGCAGTTGCCTGTCTGCCAGCGTGTGTGCCAGGCCCACTTGACAACTAGTGCCACCAATAATATTTGTTATAACAGTAGTTTAAATATTATAAATAAGAATTTTTTGACTCTGAAAGATCAGTCTGGTAGTGTAATCTAATGGCAGTTGCCTGTCTGCCAGCATGTGTGTGCCAGGCCCACTTGGTGCCAACTATTCCCACCAATCATATTTGTTATAACAGAATAGTAAATATTTAAAATAAATAATTTTTGACTGTGAATCATCAGTGTGCTAGTGCCATTGAATTGCAGTTTACTCCTGCCTGCCAGCGTGTGTGCCAGGCCACTTGCCAACTAGTTATACCAATCATATTTGTTCTAACAGTATTGTAAATCTCTAAAATAAAACATTCTTAGATTGTGAATCATCAGTCTGCTAGTGCCATTAAATTGCAGTTTCCTGCCTGCCAGCATGTGTGCCAGGCCCACTTGCCAACTACTGCGACCAATCATATTTGTTGTAACAGAATTGAAAATATTTTAAATCATAACTTCTTTGACTGTGAATCATCAGTCTCCTAGTGCCATTGAATTGCAGTTGCCTGCCTGGCAGTGTGTGTGCCAGGCCCACTAGCCAACTACTGCCACCAATCATATTTTTTGTAACAGTATAGAAAATCTTTTAAATCATAACTTTTTTGACTGTGAATCTTCAGTCTCCTAGTGCCATTGAATTGCAGTTGCCTGCCTGCCAGCGTGTGTGCCAGGCCCACTAGGCAACTACTGCCACCAATCATATTTGTTGTAACAGTATTGAAAATATTTTAAATCATAATTTTTTTGACTGTGAATCATCAGTCTCCTAGTGCCATTGAATTGCAGTTGCCTTCCTGCCAGTGTTTGTGCCAGGCCCACTAGCCAACTACTGCCACCAATCATATTTGTTGTAACAGTATTGAAAATATTTTAAATCATAAGTCTCCTAGTGCCATTGAATTCCAGTTGCCTGCCTGCCAGCGTGTGTGCCAGGCCCACTAGCCAACTACTGCCACCAATCATATTTGTTGTAACAGTATCGAAAATATTTTAAATCATAACTTTTTTGACTGTGAATCATCAGTCTCCTAGTGCCATTGAATTGCAGTTGCCTGCCTGCCAGCGTGTGTGCCAGGCCCACTAGCCAACTACTGCCACCAATCATATTTGTTGTAACAGTATTGAAAAACTTTTAACTCATAACTTTTTTGACTGTGAATCATCAGTCTCCTAGTGCCATTAAATTGCAGTTCCTGCCAGCGTGTGTGCCAGGCCCACTAGCCAACTACTGCCACCAATCATATTTGTTGTAACAGTATTAAAAATATTTTAAATCATAACTTTTTTGACTGTGTATCATCAGTCTCCTAGTGCCATTGAATTGCAGTTGCATGCCTGCCAGTGTGTGTGCCAGGCCCACTAGCCAACTACTGCCACCAATCATATTTTTTGTAACAGTATAGAAAATATTTTAAATCATAACTTTTTTGACTGTGAATCTTCAGTCTCCTAGTGCCATTGAATTGCAGTTGCCTGCCTGCCTGCCAGCGTGTGTGTCAGGCCCACTAGCCAACTACTGCCACCAATCATATTTGTTGTAACAGTATTGAAAATCTTTTAAATCATAACTTTTTTGACTGTGTATCATCAGTCTCCTAGTGCCATTAAATTGCAGTTGTATGCCTGCCAGCGTGTGTGCCAGGCCCACTAGCCAACTAGTGCCACCAATCATATTTGTTGTAACAGTATTGAAAATCTTTTAAATCATAACTTTTTTGACTGTGTATCATCAGTCTCCTAGTGCCATTAAATTGCAGTTGTATGCCTGCCAGCGTGTGTGCCAGGCCCACTAGCCAACTAGTGCCACCAATCATATTTGTTGTAACAGTATTGAAAATATTTTAAATCATAACTTTTTTGACTGTGAATCATCAGTCTCCTAGTGCCATTGAATTGCAGTTGCCTGCCTGCCAGCGTGTGTGTCAGGCCCACTACGCAAATACTGCCACCAATCATATTTGTTGTAACAGCATTGAAAATCTTTTAAATTGTAACTTTTTTGACTGTGAAGCTTCAGTCTCCTAGTGCCATTGAATTGCAGTTGCCTGCCTGCCAGCGTGTGTGCCAGGCCCACTAGCCAACTACTGCCACCAATCATATTTGTTGTAACAGTATTGAAAATCTTTTAAATCATAACTTTTTTGACTGTGTATCATCAGTCTCCTAGTGCCATTAAATTGCAGTTGTATGCCTGCCAGCGTGTGTGCCAGGCCCACTAGCCAACTAGTGCCACCAATCATATTTGTTGTAACAGTATTGAAAATATTTTAAATCATAACTTTTTTGACTGTGAATCATCAGTCTCCTAGTGCCATTAAATTGCAGTTCCTGCCAGCGTGTGTGTCAGGCCCACTAGCCAACTACTGCCACCAATCATATTTGTTGTAACAGTATTGAAAATATTTTAAATCATAACTTTTTTGACTGTGAAGTCTCCTACTGCCATTGAATTGCAGTTGCCTGCCTGCCAGCGTGTGTGCCAGGCCCACTAGCCAACTACTGCCACCAATCATATTTGTTGTAACAGTATTGAAAAACTTTTAACTCATAACTTTTTTGACTGTGAATCATCAGTCTCCTAGTGCCATTGAATTGCAGTTGCCTGCCTGCCAGCGTGTGTGCCAGGCCCACTAGGCAACTACTGCCACCAATCATATTTGTTGTACCAGTATTGAAAATATTTTAAATCATAACTTTTTTGACTGTGAAGCTTCAGTCTCCTAGTGCCATTGAATTGCAGTTGCCTGCCTGCCAGCGTGTGTGCCAGGCCCACTAGCCAACTACTGCCACCAATCATATTTGTTGTAACAGTATTGAAAATCTTTTAAATCATAACTTTTTTGACTGTGAATCATCAGTCTCCTAGTGCCATTGAATTGCAGTTGTCTGCCTGCCTGCCAGCGTGTGTGCCAGGCACACTAGCCAACTACTGCCACCAATCATATTTGTTGTAACAGTTTAAAAAATATTTTAAATCATAACTTTTTTGACTGTGAAGCTTCAGTCTCCTAGTGCCATTGAATTGCAGTTGCCTGCCTGCCAGCGTGTGTGCCAGGCCCACTAGCCAACTACTGCCACCAATCATATTTGTTGTAACAGTATTGAAAATCTCTCTCTGTGCAAAGAAAATCACAAAGACAAGGGCGCCTCCTCGTGTGATATAGTTTGGACAAATGTAAAAATAGGTGAATACAGATTTTATACTCACAAGTAAAGCAGGACTCTGTTGTGCTTATAGAGGCAGACTGGGAGTTCACAGTGTCCCAGTTCACTGACCAAGGCAGTGCAACAAATCACTCCAGGGTAGATTTCAATCAAGCTCAGGCTCTCAGCAAAGAGTTAAAATACCATAGTTTAATGGTGCAGTAAAATACAATATAAAATGTCACAAATGTGACCGTACAAATGGATAAACAAGCAACTAGTTTCTCAGATCTCTGTCTGTTTCCTCAGGCTTCTATCCAAAGACTGAGAGCTCTGTCTTATAAATGCTAAATGACCACTCTAAGAGTGAAACATAACCACACCTATTCAGGTGTGGAAGTGAACCTGCCTCATCAGGTGTGTGAGTGCACACCTGTTTCAATCAGACCATAGTTAGAATACAATGATTAAAACCATTTCCAAATAATTCACATTATACTAAAAAACAAACAAGTACTGTACAAATTGGTTAATAAAGGATGTAAAAAAAAAAAAAACAACCATAGCCAAACATTATCTTACGGTGGATATCATGTCAGCATCATATGTTATAGGATATTATTATGGTATTCTAAAATAGTAACATTAAAAAATTGTTCCCCACCCTTTTATTTATTTAAAAAAAAAAAAAAAAAAAATATATATATATATATATATATACACACATACATATATAAAAAGTACATGATATTCTAATTCTTGGTGTTCATACCAAATGTCTTAGTATGTTGTCAGTTAGTCTAAATAAGTTAAAGTTTTATTAAAACACCTATTGATGTTAACAGCCTTTGGTCAAATATGTATAAGCAAGATTTTCTATAGGAGAGAGCCCTTTAAATTATGCAGGCCTTATTGAATATATATATATATATATATATATATATATATATATATACACACACATATATATCCATACACATATATACATATTTTAAGTCTAATGCACCTGGTGTTCCCAGGCAGTCTTTCATCCAGGTACTGACCAGGCCTGGCCCTGCTTAGCTTCCAAGATCAAACGGGATCAGGTACATTCAGTGAAGTGTGGTAATATCTTAATCTAAGCGATATGAAATGTATGTATTAAGCAATAGATAAGTGTACTTAGTGAATATCTATTAACCTACTCTAATGTGTAAAAACGGGGTTGTAATACATTATGTTCAATATACAAAAATAAGATGGTATAGAAATACAGTAGTAACAATATTGTTTAATGTGTTGGAGATAATGTTGAGGTGTCTATTGTGAGTGCAGACTTAACTAAAATGATACAATAAAAATAAAAATGTTCAGTGAACAGTGTATATGTTTTCTAATGTGCAGCATATATATTCATAAATCCATAATAGTATGGGTGTATTACATGTATTAAACCGCTATATCCTATGTTGGTATAACAAACCCATATCTTGAAGTGGTATATATAGATATACATACACATACATGAACACACACATACGTATATACACACACATATATACATATATATATATATATATATATACATACACACATACATACACATACATACATACATACACATATACATACATACACATACACATATACATATATATATATACACACACATACATACATATACACATATATACACACCCACACATACACATCGCATGTGCCCTAAATGATTGTGTTATATACCAATCATGACTATAATGTGATCAACCTTATGTGATATATGATACATACATGTGTGCTGTGATATATAAAAGTGAAGAAGAATAAATGTATGACTATAAAGTCAATATGTGTAGTATATAATATAAATTTGTACTGTGATATACAAAGAGGAGAAAAATAAATGTATGACTATAAAGTCAATATGTGTAATATATAATATAAATTTGTACTGTAATATACAAAGAGGAGAAAAATAGCTATAAAGTCAATATATACACCTCTGATAATACCTGTGTAATATTAAATAGCTATAGTGTTGCATGGAAAAAAAATGATGACCTGATAATCCACAGCAAGATGTACAAAAATATTATATTCAAAAAGCAGACATATCTATGTTCTCATTCAATCCTGTGGGAAAGAGAGTACCAAATTTATAGATCCAGTAGGTTTCCCTTTGACATAACTTTTTGAACCTATTAGTTCCTTGCTTGTATTGTATTCTCTCTAGAGGGGTTATGCAAAATTGACATTTAGTACCACAATGATGTTGAACATGATGTCTTGATACACTATGTTTGAGTGAACCTTTCTCTATGTTTCTAAAGTGTTCTCCCCATCTGCTTCTGACTTTCCCTATGGTTCTACCTAGGTATTGCATCCCACATTTACAGGTTAATAGGTATATGACATAATTAGAGCTACAATCTAATCTATCCTTAAGTTCATATGTACATCCTGTGATAGAAGAAGTGACACTAGTTGCCCCATGTGTGACATATTTACACATGTTGCATCTTTTAATTCTACATTTAAAAGCTCATTTTTGTTGGTGTCTATTGTTGGACAGACCTCCTATTCCTGATGTTCTTTTGGACATTATGATTTTGCTGGGGGCTATTTTCTGTTTAATGGTTGGGGCTCTCCGAAATGTAATGTTAGGGGAATCATCCAAAATCCCTTTTAAAATCGGATCTTTTTTAAGAAGGTACCAGTGTTTCTTAATTATTTTTGTGATGGCTTTATAGTTGGAGTTATAGTTAGTAATAAATGTAGTCTGCTTTTTGTTACTATTACATCTATTTAACCCATTATAAGGTAGCGGATTAAGAATTTCATTTCTATTTAGTTCTCTTGCCCTTCGGTAACCTTCTTCTAAGAGCATTGGAGGGTACCCTTTTTCAAGAAATCTATTTTTTAAGATAAGGGATTGCTCATCATATGTCTCTAATAATGTGCAATTACGCCTAATCCGTCTAAACTGACTAAATGGAATATTTTCCTTCCAACTCTTTAGATGGCTACTTTGATAGTCTAAAAAGTTATTGCTATCTACTAATTTAAAGAAGGTTTTGGATTGAAACTTATTATTTATATCCCAAGTGAGCACTATATCAAGATATTCAATTTCTTCCAAATGTATTTTGTGAGTGAAGGTTAGACCAAAATCATTAGAATCAAGTTTAAAAGCAAATTCTGTAGCTGAATCCAATGACCCATTCCAAATGATGATTAGATCATCTATGTATCTACCATAGAAGACCAGGTTCTCATCCCAGCTTCCACCGTTGATATAAATATCTTCAAAACAACCCATTACCAAATTAGCGAAGCTGGGAGCGAACCTGGTCCCCATGGCAGTACCCTTGGTCTGTATATAATAATTATCTTGATATTTAAAATAGTTATGTTTTAATATAAATCCAATTAACTTCAATATATATTCTTTCTGAATATCTGGCATATAAAAATCTTCATGTAGATATTCAGAAACACATTTTAACCCTATTTCATGTGATATATTGGAATATAGTGCGTTGACATCGCATGTCATCCATAGGTATTTACTTTTTCTTGTAATATTAGAAAGTTTATGGAGTAAGTCTGTGGTGTCCTTAATGTATGAGGGAAGTTGTCTAACATATTTTTGCAGAAAAAAATCCACATATGCTGATAGATGATCTGTGATACTATTCATACCTGCTATTATAGGTCTACCTGGTGGTGTTTGTAGATTTTTGGGGATTTTGGGTAGGTGGTAAAAATATGGAATACTGGGATTTTTTGGTGTTAAATATTGTTTTTCTTTCAAGGTCAAGATACCTTCTTCAAATCCAAATTGAATAATAGAATTTAATTTCTTAGTGAACAGAAGTGTAGGGTCTTGATCTAGAGGCCTGTAGTACTCAAAATCCTTTATTATTCTATCTGCTTCCTTCAAATAATCTTGATAGTCCTGTAGGACTATACCGCCCCCCTTGTCCGCCTGACGTATGACTATTGAATCATTTTTTGACAATTTTAGAAGGGCTCTCTTTTCATTAGGCCAAAGATTTGAATAGCCTAGAACATGTTTAGGGATGTTGGCTAAATCCTCCAGAACCATATTTTGGAATACATCTATAAAAGAACCTTCTTCCCGAGGGGGCATGAAGGATGAGGGTAGGCATTTGTCTGAATGAATATAGCCTTCATAAAGGTTATCCACTAGTGGATCAATATCATTGTGAATCACTAACTGGGGATTTCTTTCAGCCATAGCATCTGTTACAATAGGTATACCTTCAATACCTTTGTTTTTCAAGATTTTTTTCGCGAAATATTTTTGTAAGGAGAGTTAACGAGTGAATCTATTTAGATCTACAAATAGATTAAAAGTATTGTGGGTGTTGGAAGGGCAAAAAGATAGTCCTTTGCCTAAAACTCTAATTTCATCGTTGTCCAGTACATGGCTGGACAGATTATATATACCTTTACTTAATTTCTCCAATTTTGTCTTTTTTTTTTTTTTTAATATTTTTATTGAGGCATTCAACAAAAGTATAACAGGCAGGGTGCATTAGACAGTTCCAATGTGGACATAAATATACAAGAAATGCAGGTGGGTCACAGGTCAATAAAACAGTATTCTTATCTAGCATATGTCAGAATTACTTTATCAAAACAGTGTTATCTAAACATCCAATTGCTCCCAGTTAAATAAGACCTCATTTTCTAATATACCATAATAGGAATCACCCCTTAAACAATTGATTATGAAAGATAAATGATCCCCCCTAATGATCTGTAGCGGCCGCTCTTGGACCTCTCTAATTGTATAGTCACCTTGATGGGGGGTTATGGAGGGGAAACATAAAAATAAAACACAAACAAATAGGGCCACTCTTGGACCCTTAGGATACATTTGAAGGCTGTTAGACCTTAGAGGATAATAAAAACAGGGATGATATAACCTTCAACTAGAGTGAAATATGTATTCAACTTGTAGGTGAGGACAGAAATCGTAATGAGGCTTGTTTGCTATGAGGCATATTGTACCAAGCATTAATACAAATTAAAAGGGGGGGGGCCCATACAGCACCCAGTTGGATGGTAAGTAGTTAGAGGGGCTAAGAGCAATATAAGTATATGGGGAATAACAACTTTTGAAGGGAGAAAGAGACCAGTTGGGAGAGCCCAGAGAGAAAAACTGGGGTTTAAAAAGTACAAATAACTTATGGTGTCTGACGGTTTAATACATGGCTATGGCAATTGCTGTAGCAACTAAAGTTATAGGCAATATACAATACCTAGGTTAAAACAAAAGAGTATCCAAAGCACGTCCAAGTTAGAGAAAAGAGTCCCTTGATATCCAATTTATAGGTAAAAAACAAGCCTTTATTGTGGAAATTCTACAGAATAAAACATGGTCATAAAAAACTCTCAGCAGAGACAAGAGAAAAAGGTTAGTTAAAGAAGATATACAATTCCTATAAAAAATATACCCCTGATGCCTGAGCGATCTCTGTTTTGCTCTAAGGGCAACAGCATACTATAGTACAGTATAGTGAGAGGCATTGTATGCTTATATAACAAGGCATACCAAAACTGTTAGTTTGATTACTGCTATACATCATCTGCTAAGTAGAACAATAAACATAAATGTAAAGAATAGGCAAGCAGAGGAGGGAGTAGATTGGGTTCATAAACAGTGAAGAGCAGAGGAGACTTTATAGGCCACACTAGTCACCAAAAGCAGGAAAACAGTAGCATAGTAACATGGGGTATATGGGGACACTTGACAGAGAGTCTATGCACAAATATATTGCCAAGTCCGACTTAGGGCCAAGTTAGACAGGTTCAGGGCACTCCATATAACATCTAATTAGATCTGCCCCAGGGTGGCCACAACTACTGGTATCCAGCAGCCCGATGTATGAGAAAAAACAAACAAAAAGAAGATGCCGTTTTTAGAGAGTGGCGGCTGCTTACTAGTGCTGTTCACATATTTACCCCACTCCAACTCTGCACAGGGCTGCTTGTTGTAAGAGTACTATTGAAGCCATCTCTGCGGCACTTTCTCCCGCTAAGAGCAAGCCACACTGGAGTTGTTCCAGGCCCCAGCGCTCGGCTGTGCTTCTGCCACATGAAGGTCTGCAGTCCCATGATGGATGACGAGGTAGGCACTATCTGTTCCTCCCGAAGCCAACTCTGATGCCTTATTAGGTCTCACCTGCACAGTGGTCATTTTGCGGTCCAGTTCTGCGACGGACAGGGCAGTCTCCGAAGTTTGCCGGCTCCTTGCATCATGTGGTGGGAACCTCTGTTCAGCATGCCGGTCGCTAGTGTAGGAGCTAGTGTAGGAGCCGCCATCCGATTGGTAAGTATTTAAGGTTATAGGCGGATCAAGGGGCTTCTGGACAGGGATATCGGCCACTCTCAGTTTATCACATGTCCCGATCTCCATTAAGGCAAGTGAGTGTCCTGCAGACCGCTCATAGCTCTTTGTAGCAGAGGCCTGTATCACACTCGGGGAGATGTGGTTTATCAGCCCGGGCTCAAACGAGGCGTCTCTCTCTGTCTCCATAGGATCACAGTCTCTCCGCGGGTCTCCCACCCGGTTAGTAGCTGAGGGTAGGTATAGCCCATTTTGTAAGGTTATTTCAAAGGCAGCCTGGTAGTCTTCCAAAAGATTGCTAAGCTCTGTTAGCAATGAAGCAGCTGAATATATATTAGGCTTAGTTTGGGACTGCGCACTCAAGGCACAGCTCGTTACGGGGACAGGCTGAGGCTTCTATTATAGGGGAAGGCCTCAAAGTGTAAAGTCCGGTACTGAGGGCCGTGAAGCCCAGTCACCTTCCAAAACCCTATTTCTGGAATGTAGACCTCTTCAGACAAGCCTCTCCACCTTTTTATACAAGGTGTTGATAGAAATTTATCTTTAATTTGGAAAGTAATGAAGGAAGCTTGAGGAGCTGAAGCTCAGTGCGACCTGCAAGATGGCCGCCGCCCGGGTGTCCCCCCCCCCCCATTTTTGTCTTTTTTGCGGTGTCCCCTCTTCCTCTTCTCCCTCTTGACCGTGTGATCTTTTTATCCCTTGGTTGGGCCTCTGATATTGAGCATCTTTCCTCCATAGGGGTGCTAGATTCAGTGGGGGTTTGTCTAAAAAACCTTGCTGATAGGTGCCATTTTCAACATAGTTAGTTGATGTGGAAGGCCCTTCCATAGGGTTTGGGGAATTAGGCTGCCTATTGTTCCTATCTTGCATATTAGGGTCTCTACTATTTGATTGTAGAACTTCAAATCTATTCTGGGTGGAAATAGGCGATGGTGCATATTGTTGAACTGTAGGAGTTTTGGGGGGAGCATTACCATTTACCTTATGATGTTGTGGTCTATTAAAAGTATAATTTTGTTGATTGTTGTAGCCAAAATGTTGATGGTTTCTTGATCTATTGGAACCAGAATACTGGTGATCAAATGAATGTTAAAATATGTATGTATGTGTATATGTGTAAGGATATATATGTGTGTGTGTGTGTGTGTGTATATGTATATATATATATATATATATATATATATATATATATTTATATATATATATATATTTTCAATAAGGCCTGCATAATTTAAAGGGCTCTCTCCTATAGAAAATCTTGCTTATACATATTTGACCAAAGGCTGTTAACATCAATAGGTGCTTTAATAAAACTTTAACTTATTTAGACTAACTGACAACATACTAAGGCCTAGATTTAGAGTTCGGCGTTAGCCGTGAAAACCAGCGTTAGAGGCTCCTAACGCTGGTTTTAGGCTACCGCCGGTATTTGGAGTCACTCAAAATAGGGTCTAACGCTCACTTTTCAGCCGCGACTTTTCCATACCGCAGATCCCCTTACGTCAATTGCGTATCCTATCTTTTCAATGGGATCTTCCTAACGCCGGTATTTAGAGTCGTTTCTGAAGTGAGCGCTAGAGCTCTAACGACAAAACTCCAGCCGCAGGAAAAAAGCAGGAGTTAAGAGCTTTCTGGGCTAACGCCGGTTCATAAAGCTCTTAACTACTGTACCCTAAAGTACACTAACACCCATAAACTACCTATGCACCCCTAAACCGAGGTCCCCCCACATCACCGCAACTCGATTAAATTTTTTTAACCCCTAATCTGCTGACCGCCACCTACGTTATCCTTATGTACCCCTAAACTGCTGCCCCTAACACCGCCGACCCCTATATTATATTTATTAACCCCTAATCTGCCCCCCTCAACGTCGCCGACACCTGCCTACACTTATTAACCCCTAATCTGCAGAGCGGACCTGAGCGCTACTATAATAAAGTTATTAACCCCTAATCCGCCTCACTAACCCTATCATAAATAGTATTAACCCCTAATCTGCCCTCCCTAACATCACCGACACCTAACTTCAATTATTAACCCCTAATCTGACGACCGGAGCTCATCGCTACTATAATAAATGGATTAACCCCTAAAGCTAAGTCTAACCCTAACACCCCCCTAACTTAAATATAATTTAAATCTAACGAAATTAATTAACTCTTATTAAATAAATTATTCCTATTTAAAGCTAAATACTTACCTGTAAAATTAATCCTAATATAGCTACAATATAAATTATAATTACATTGTAGCTATTTTAGGATTAATATTTATTTTACAGGTAACTTTGTATTTATTTTAACCAGGTACAATAGCTATTAAATAGTTAAGAACTATTTAATAGTTACCTAGTTAAAATAATAACAAAATTACCTGTAAAATAAGTCCTAACCTAAGTTATAATTAAACCTAACACTACCCTATCAATAAATTAATTAAATAAAATACCTACAATTACCTACAATAAAACCTAACACTACACTATCAATAAATAAATTAAATACAATTTCTACAAATAACTACAATTACATAAACTAACTAAAGTGCAAAAAATAAAAAAGAACTAAGTTACAAAAAATAAAAAAATATTTACAAACATAAGAAAAATATTACAACAATTTTAAACTAATTACACCTACTCTAAGCCCCCTAACAAAATAAAAAAATTCCCTACCCTATTCTAAATTAATAAATTTAAAAGCTCTTTTACCTTACCAGCCCTGAACAGGGCCCTTTGCGGGGCATGCCCCAAGAAATTCAGCTCTTTTGCCTGTAAAAAAAAACATACAATACCCCCCCCCAACATTACAACCCACCACCCACATACCCCTAATCTAACCCAAACCCCCCTTAAATAAACCTAACACTAAGCCCCTGAAGATCATCCTACCTTGTCTTCACCATACCAGGTTCACCGATCGGTCCAGAAGAGCTCCTCCGATGTCCTGATCCAAGCCCAAGCGGGGGGCTGAAGAGGTCCATGATCCGGCTGAAGTCTTCATGCAAGCGGGCCAGAAGAGGTCTTCCATCCGATTGAAGTCTTCATCCAAGCGGCATCCATCCGGAGCGAAGCGGCAGCATCCTGAAGACCTCCACCGCGGAACATCCATCCTGGCCGACGACTGAACGACGAATGACGGCTCCTTTAAATGACGTCACCCAAGATGGCGTCCCTCGAATTCCGATTGGCTGATAGGATTCTATCAGCCAATCGGAATTAAGGTAGGAATATTCTGATTGGCTGATGGAATCAGCCAATCAGAATCAAGTTCAATCCGATTGGCTGATGCAATCAGCCAATCAGATAGAGCTCGCATTCTATTGGCTGATCGGAACTTTTTTATTTTTTGTACTTTAGTTAGTTTATGTAATTGTAGTTATTTGTAGAAATTGTATTTAATTTATTTATTGATAGTGTAGTGTTAGGTTTTATTGTAGGTAATTGTAGGTATTTTATTTAATTCATTTATTGATAGGGTAGTGTTAGGTTTAATTATAACTTAGGTTAGGACTTATTTTACAGGTAATTTTGTTATTATTTTAACTAGGTAACTATTAAATAGTTCTTAACTATTTAATAGCTATTGTACCTGGTTAAAATAATTACAAAGTTGCCTGTAAAATAAATATTAATCTTACAATAGCTACAATATAATTATAATTTATAGTGTAGCTATATTAGGATTAATTTTACAGGTAAGTATTTAGCTTTAAATAGGAATAATTTATTTAATAAGAGTTAATTAATTTCGTTAGATTTAAATTATATTTAACTTAGGGGGGTGTTAGTGTTAGGGTTAGACTTAGCTTTAGGGGTTAATCCATTTATTATAGTAGCGATGAGCTCCGGTCGTCAGATTAGGGGTTAATAATTGAAGTTAGGTGTCGGCGATGTTAGGGAGGGCAGATTAGGGGTTAATACTATTTATGATAGGGTTAGTGAGGCGGATTAGGGGTTAATAACTTTATTATAGTAGCGCTCAGGTCCGCTCGGCAGATTAGGGGTTAATAAGTGTAGGCAGGTGTCGGCGACGTTGAGGGGGGCAGATTAGGGGTTAATAAATATAATATAGGGGTCGGCGGTGTCAGGGGCAGCAGATTAGGGGTACATAAGGATAACATAGGTGGCGGCGCTTTGCGGCCGGCAGATTAGGGGTTAATTATTGTAAGTAGCTGGCGGCGACGTTGTGGGGGGCAGGTTAGGGGTTAATAAATATAATATATGGGTCGGCGGTGTTAGGGGCAGCAGATTAGGGGTACATAGGGATAATGTAAGTTGCGGCGGTTTACGGAGCGGAAGATTAGGGGTTAATAATATAATGCAGGGGTCAGCGATAGCGGGGGCGGCAGATTAGGGGTTAATAAGTATAAGGTTAGGGGTGTTTAGACTCGGGGTACATGTTAGAGTGTTAGGTGCAGACGTAGGAAGTGTTTCCCCATAGGAAACAATGGGGCTGCGTTAGGAGCTGAACGCTGCTTTTTTGCAGGTGTTAGGTTTTTTTTCAGCTCAAACAGCCCCATTGTTTCCTATGGGAGAATCGTGCATGAGCACGTTTTTGAGGCTGGCCGCGTCCGTAAGCAACTCTGGTATCGAGAGTTGCATTTGCGGTAAAAATGCTCTACGCTCCTTTTTTGGAGCCTAACGCAGCATTTTTTTGAACTCTCGATACCAGAGTTAATTTTATGGTGCGGCCAGAAAAAAGCCTGCGTAGCGTTAACAGCCCATCTACCGCCAAACTCCAAATCTAGGCCTAAGACATTTGGTATGAACACCAAGAATTAGAATATCATGTACTTTTTATATATGTATGTGTATATATAAAAAAAGGGTGGGGAACAATTTTTTAATGTTACTATTTTAGAATACCATAATAATATCCTATAACATATGATGCTGACATGATATCCACTGTAAGATAATGTTTGGCTATGGTTGTTTTTTTTTTTACATCCTTTACTAACCAATTTGTACAGTACTTGTTTGTTTTTTAGTATAATGGGAATTATTTGGAAATGGTTTTAATCATTGTATTCTAACTATGGTCTGATTTGAACAGGTGTGCACTCACACACCTGATGAGGCAGGTTCACTTCCACACCTGAATAGGTGTGGTTATGTTTCACTCTTAGAGTGGTCATTTAGCATTTATAAGACAGAGCTCTCAGTCTTTGGATAGAAGCCTCAGGAAACAGACAGAGATCTGAGCAACTAGTTGCTTGTTTATCCATTGTTACGGTCACATTTGTGACATTTTATATTGTATTTTACTGCACCATTAAACTATGGTATTTTAACTCTTTGCTGAGAGCCTGAGCTTGATTGAAATCTACCCTGGAGTGATTTGTTGCACTGCCTTGGTCAGTGAACTGGGACACTGTGAACTCCGGGTCTGCCTCTATAAGCACAACAGAGTGCTGCTTTACTTGTGAGTATAAAATCTGTATTCACCTATTTTTACATTCGTCCAAACTATATCACACGAGGAGGCGCCCTTGTCTTTGTGATTTTCTTTGCACAGAGAGAGTATTTACCCAGACTGGTTTTGTGACAAGGAGCTAACTTCTGGATTAAAGGGAGAATCTTATATATGTGCTACCCAGGAGGACTAATAAACCTCTGAAGTGCCCTCCTAATCTTGGCACTGTCTGAGCATCAATATCATATACAGATAAGAACTTATTAGAGACTTAATACTATTTATTTATTATATATTGTTTTAAGCTGCATTTTCTGTTTATATTGATCTCACATTTGATGAGAGTCCATGTCTCATTTTTTCTGTAATTGTCATTATTATTTTGTCTTTATACATTATTTTTTGATCATTTTATATTATTTTTAAGTTTTTATTGTTTTTACTATACTTCAGTATTATCCTACAGATTTTTAAATATATTTCTTCTAGCTCCCCCTAGAGTTACGCTTGCATAGTGTAACAGTATTGAAAATCTTTTAAATCATAACTTTTTTGACTGTGAATCATCAGTCTCTTAGTGCCATTGAATTGCAGTTGCCTGCCTGCCAGCGTGTGTGCCAGGCCCACTAGCCAACTACTGCCACCAATCATATTTGTTGTAACAGTATTGAAAATCTTTTAAATCATAACTTTTTTGACTGTGTATCATCAGTCTCCTAGTGCCATTGAATTGCAGTTGTATGCCTGACAGCGTGTGTGCCAGGCCCACTAGCCAACTAGTGCCACCAATCATATTTGTTGTAACAGTATTGAAAATCTTTTAAATCATAACTTTTTTGACTGTGAATCATCAGTCTCCTAGTGCCATTGAATTGCAGTTGCCTGCCTGCCAGCGTGTGTGCCAAGCCCACTAGCCAACTACTGCCACCAATAATATTTGTTGTAACAGTATTGAAAATATTTTAAATCATAACTTTTTTTGACTGTGAATCATCAGTCTCCTAGATCCATTGAATTGCAGTTGCCTGCCTGCCAGAGTGTGTGCCAAGCCCACTAGCCAACTACTGCCACCAATCATATTTGTTGTAACAGTATTGAAAATATTTTAAATCATAACTTTTTTGACTGTGAATCATCAGTCTCCTAGTGCCATTGAATTGCAGTTGCCTGCCTGCCTGCCAGCGTGTGTGCCAGCCCACTAGCCAACTACTGCCACCAATCATACTTGTTGTAACAGTATTGAAAATATTTTAAATCATAACTTTTTTGACTGTGATGCTTCAGTCTCCTACTGCCATTGAATTGCAGTTGCCTGCCTGCCAGCGTGTGTGCCAGGACCACTAGCCAACTACTGCCTCCAATCATATTTGTTGTAACAGTATTGAAAATATTTTAAATCATAACTTTTTTGACTGTGAATCATCAGTCTCCTAGTGCCATTGAATTGCAGTTGCCTGCCTGCCAGCGTGTGTGCCAGGCCCACTAGCCAACTACTGCCACCAATCATATTTGTTGTAACAGTATTGAAAATCTTTTAAATCATAACTTTTTTTACTGTGAATCATCAGTCTCCTGGTGCCATTGAATTGCAGTTGCCTGCCTGCCTGCCTGCCAGCGTGTGTGCCAGGTCCACTAGCTTTAGGGGTTAATACATTTATTAGAATAGCGGTGAGCTCCAGTCGGCAGATTAGGGGTTAATGTTTGAAGTTAGGTGTCGGCGATATTAGGGAGGGCAGATTAGGGGTTAATACTATTTATTATAGGATTATTGAGGCGGGAGTGAGGCGGATTAGGGGTTAATACATTTATTATAGTAGCGCTCAGGTCCGGTCGGTAGATTAGGGGTTAATAAGTGTAGTTAGGTGGAGGCGACGTTGTGGGCGGCAGATTAGCGGTTAATAAATATAATATAGGGGTCGGCGATGTTAGGGCAGCAGATTAGGGGTACATAGGGATAATGTAGGTGGCGGGGGTGTACGGAGCAGAAGATTAGGGGTTAAAAATAATATGCAGGGGTCAGGGATAGCGGGGGCGGCAGATTAGAGGTTAATACGTGTAAGGTTAGGGGTGTTTAGACTCAGGGTACATGTTAGAGTGTTAGGTGCAGACGTAGGAAGTGTTTCCCCATAGGAAACAATTGGGCTGCGTTAGGAGCTGAACGCGGCTTCTTTGCAGGTGTTAGGTTTTTTTCCAGCTCAAACAGCCCCATTGTTTTCTATGGGGGAATCGTGCACGAGCACGTTTTTTAAGCTGGTATCGAGAGTTGCAGTGGCGTTAAATATGCCTGTACGCTCCCTTTTTGGAGCCTAACGCCGCCTTTCTGTGAACTCTCAATACCAGAGTTATTTAAAAGGTGCGGCCAGAAAAAAGCCAGCGTTAGCTACGCGGGTCGTTACCGACAAAACTCTAAATCTAGCCGATAACTTTTTTGACTGTGAATCATCAGTCTCCTAGTGCCATTGAATTGCAGTTGCCTGCCTGTCCAAGCATGGTTTTTTGTTCAATTTCCCGGTTCCTAAAAATTATCTCCGGGTTTCTAAAGTCAATGCCGTACCTGTACTCTATTGTTCAAAAGGATGCCATATGTCCTCTTTCCTGCTGTTGTTTCTGTTGAGGGTCCTGGACCCTCTTATAAAAAGGGTGAGGGAGAACGAATTGTACTGGGTGTCCAATCATTTTTTTTGTTCAATTTCCCGGTTCCTAAAGATTATCTCCGGGTTTCTAAAATCAATGCCGTACCTGTACTCTATTGTTCTAAAGGATGCCATATGTCCTCTTTCCTGCTGTTGTTTCTGTTGAGGGTCCTGGACCCTCTTATAAAAAGGGTGAAGGGGAACGACCTGTACTGTACTGGGTGTCCAAGCATGGTTTTTTGTTCAATTTCACGGTTCCTAAAAATTATCTCTGTGTTCCTAAAATCAATGCCATACCTGTACTCTATTGTGCAAATGGATGGCATATGTGGTGTTTCATGCTGTTGTGGCTGTTGAGGGTCGTGGGCCATCGTATAAAATGGCTGAAGGAGAACGACCTGTACTGCCTTGCTGCTCATTTTAGGCAGGCCAGCTCTTTGCATATATGCCCACAGACTCTGTAACGGATGCCTCTTTTAGGGAGAGGTGCAGCCATAATGCAGGGTCAGAACCTCTGTCTGCAACTGGTATGCTTGATTGTGCAAAAGGAAGTAACCTTACCATGGTTCCCTGACCGCACGTCTTGTTGTTATATTTTGGTGAGGGTAATCATGATGGCCATGTAGACCTCCCCCGAGAGGTCTGGAAGTAACAGGGATGAAAGTGCTAAGAATAGTACTACTTTACACAACTAAGTTAGCCATGGGTCCCAGTCCAGGAACGCATGTCTTGTTGTTTTATTTGGTGCGACTAATCAAGCAGGCCATATAGACCTCCCACCATTAGGTCTTGTAACAGGTATTAAACTAATAAGAACAGTACTACCAAAATAAACCAAATTAACAGGGTTTCAAGAGCCCAGATTTTATTGTTGTACTTTGTTAGGATAATCATGATGGCCATGTAGACCTCCCCCAAGAGGCCTGGAAGTAACAGGGATGAAAGTGCTAAGAATAGTACTACTTTACACAACAGACTTAGCCATGGGTCTTAGTCCAAGACCGCATGTCTTGTTGTATTGTTTGGTGTGGCTAATCATGCAGGCCATATAGACCTCCCACCATTAGGTGTTGTAACAGGTATTAAACTAATAAGAACAGTACTACCGAAATAAACCAAATTAACAGGGTTTCAAGAGCCCAGGTTTTATTGTTGTACTTTGTTAGGCTAATCATGATGGCCATGTAGACCTCCCCCTGAGAGGCCTGGAAGTAACAGGGATGAAAGTGCTAAGAATAGTACTACTTTACACAACATATTTAGCCATGGGTCTTAGTCAAGACCGCATGTCTTGTTGTATTGTTTGGTGCGGCTAATCATGCAGGCCATATAGACCTCCCACCATTAGGTGTTGTAACAGGTATTAAACTAATAAGAACAGTACTGCCGAAATAAACCAAATTAACAGGGTTTCAAGAGCCCAGGTTTTATTGTTGTACTTTGTTAGGCTAATCATGATGGCCATGTAGACCTCCCCCGAGAGGCCTGGAAGTAACAGGGATGAAAGTGCTAAGAATAGTACTACTTTACACAACAGACTTAGCCATGGGTCTTAGTCCAAGACCGCATGTCTTGTTTTTTTGTTTGGTGCGGCTAATCATGCAGGCCATAAAGACCTCACACCATTAGGTGTTGTAACAGGTATTAAACCAATGAGAACAGTACTACTTAACACAACCTAGTTACCATGGGTCCCAGCCCACATGTCTTATTATTATATTTTGTAAGGGTAATCAGGCAGGCCAAATAGACCTCCCCCGATAGGGTGAGTAACAGGTATTAAAATGCTAAGAACAGTACAACTTAACACAATCTTACCATAGGTCCAAGAGCATATGTCTTATTATTATATTTTGTAAGGGTAATCATGCAGGCCATATAGACCTCCCCGATAGGGTGAGTAACAGGTATTAAAATGGTAAGAACAGTACTACTTAACACAACCTTACCATGGGTCCCAGAGCATATGTCTTATTATCATATTTTGTAAGGGTAATCATACAGGTCATATAGACCTCGCCCGATAGGGTGAGTAACAGGTATTAAAATGCTAAGAACAGTACTACTTAACACAACCTTACCATGGGTCACAGAGCATATGTCTTATTATTATATTTTGTAATGGTAATCATGCAGACCGTATAGACCTCCCCCGATAGGGGGAGTTACAGGGATTAAAGTGCTAAGAATAGTACTACTTAAAACACAACCTAGTTACCATGGGTCCCAGACCGCATGTCTTATTATTATATTTTGTCAGGGTAATCAGGCAGGCCATATAGAGCTCCCCCAATAGGGGGAGTAACAGGGATTAAAGTGCTAAGAATAGTACAAGTTAACACAACCTAGTTAACACTGGTTCCCAGACCGCATGTCTTGTTGTTATATTTTGGTAAGGTAGTCATGCAGGCCATATACCTCCCTTGATAGGGGGAGTAACAGGGATTAAAGTGCTAAGAATAGTACTACTTAACACAACCTAGTTACCATGGGTTCCAGACCGCATGTTTAATTATTATACTTTGTCAGGGTAATTATATATCTAACTAATCTATCTATTTATCTTCTATCGATTCTATCTAACTATCAATCTATGTATATCTATCTATCCTATCTATCTTGTGTCCGGACTGTTTTGAGACAGCCAATTGTGTTTTTGACAAATTTGAAGTAGGAGGACAGACCAATCAAAGGGATGAAACTGCTAAGAATAGTAATATTTAAGAAAACCTAGTTATTCCAGAACCACCATGGGTCCCAGACTGCATGTTTGGTTGTTATACTTTGTCAGGGTAATCATGCAGGCCATATAGACCTCCCTTGATAGAGGGAGTAACAGGGATTAAAATGCTAAGAACAGTACTAATTAACACAACCTTACCATGGGTCCCAGTGCATATGTCTTATTATTATATTTTGTAAGGGTAATAATGCAGGCCATATACACCTCACCCGATAGGAGGAGTTACAGGGATGAAAGTGCTAAGAATAGTACTACTTAACACAACCTAGTTACCATGGGTTCCAGATCGCATGTTTAATTATTATACTTTGTCAGGGTAATTATATATCTAACAAATCTATCTATTTATCTTCTATTGATTCTATCTAACTATCAATCTATGTATATCTATCTATCCTATCTATCTATCTTGTGTCCGGACTGTTTTGAGACAGCCAATTGTGTTTTTGACAAATTTGAAGTAGGAGGACAGACCAATCACAGGGATTAAACTGCTAAGAATAGTAATATTTAAGAAAACCTAGTTATACCAGAACCACCATGGGTCCCAGACCGCATGTTTGGTTGTTATACTTTGTCAGGGTAATCATGAAGGCCATATAGACCTCCCTTGATAGGGGGAGTAACAGGGATTAAAGTGCTAAGACTAGTACAACTTAGCACAACCTTACCATGGGTCCCAAGGCATATGTCTTATTATATTTTGTAAGGGTAATCATGCAGGCCGTATAGACCTCCCCCGATAGGGGGAGTTACAGGGATTAAAGTGCTAAGAATAGTACTACTTAATACACAACCTAGTTACCATGGGTCCCAGACCGCATGTCTTATTATTATATTTTGTCAGAGTAATCAGGCAGGCCATATAGACCTCCCCCAATAGGGGGAGTAACAGGGATTAAAGTGCTAAGAATAGTACAAGTTAACACAACCTAGTTAACACTGGTTCCCAGACCGCATGTCTTATTTTTATATTTTGGTAAGGTAGTCATGCAGGCCATATACCTTCCCTGATAGGGGGAGTAACAGGGATTAAAGTGCTAAGAAAGGTACTACTTAACACAACCTAGTTACCATGGGCCCTAGACCGCGTGTCTTGTTGTTATATTTTGGTAAGGTAGTCATGCAGGCCATATACCTCCCTTGATAGGGGGAGTAACAGGGATTAAAGTGCTAAGAATAGTACTACTTAACACAACCTAGTTACCATGGGTTCCAGACCGCATGTTTAATTATTATACTTTGTCAGGGTAATTATATATCTAACTAATCTATCTATTTATCTTCTATCGATTCTATCTAACTATCAATCTATGTATATCTATCTATCCTATCTATCTTGTGTCCGGACTGTTTTGAGACAGCCAATTGTGTTTTTGACAAATTTGAAGTAGGAGGACAGACCAATCAAAGGGATGAAACTGCTAAGAATAGTAATATTTAAGAAAACCTAGTTATTCCAGAACCACCATGGGTCCCAGACTGCATGTTTGGTTGTTATACTTTGTCAGGGTAATCATGCAGGCCATATAGACCTCCCTTGATAGAGGGAGTAACAGGGATTAAAATGCTAAGAACAGTACTAATTAACACAACCTTACCATGGGTCCCAGTGCATATGTCTTATTATTATATTTTGTAAGGGTAATAATGCAGGCCATATAGACCTCCCCCGATAGGGGGAGTTACAGGGATTAAAGTGCTAAGAACAGTACTAATTAACACAACCTTACCATGGGTCCCAGAGCATATGTCTTATTATTATATTTTGTAAGGGTAATCATGCAGGCCATATAGACCTCGCCCGATAGGGTGAGTAACAGGTATTAAAATGCTAAGAACAGTACTACTTAACACAACCTTACCATGGGTCCCAGAGCTTATGTCTTATTATTATATTTTGTAAGGGTAATCATGCAGGCCATATAGACCTCCCCCTATAGGGGGAGTAACAGGGATTAAAGTGCTAAGAATAGTACAAGTTAACACAACCTAGTTAACACTGGTTCCCAGACCGCATGTCTTATTGTTATATTTTGGTAAGGTAATCATGCAGGGATTAAAGTGCTAAGAAAGGTACTACTTAGTACCATGGGTCCTAGACTGCGTGTCTTGTTGTTATACTTTGTCAGGGTAATCATGCAGGCCATATACACCTCACCCGATAGGAGGAGTTACAGGGATGAAAGTGCTAAGAATAGTACTACTTAACACAACCTAGTTACCATGGGTTCCAGACCGCATGTTTAATTATTAAACTTTGTCAGGGTAATTATATATCTAGCAAATCTATCTATCTTCTATCGATTCTATCTAACTATCAATCTATGTATATCTATCTATCCTATCTATCTATCTTGTGTCCGGACTGTTTTGAGACAGACAATTGTGTTTTTAAAGTAGGAGGACAGACCAATCACAGGGATTAAACTGCTAAGAATAGTAATACTTCAGAAAACCTAGTTATACCAGAACCACCATGGGTCCCAGACCGCATGTTTGGTTGTTATACTTTGTCAGGGTAATCATGCAGGCCATATAGACCTCCCTTGATAGGGGAGTAACAGGGATTAAAGTGCTAAGAATAGTACAACTTAACACAACCTAGTTAACACTAGTTCCCAGACCGTATGTCTTATTGTTATATTTTGGTAAGGTAATCATGCAGGCCATATAGACCTCCCCGGATAGGGGGAGTAACAGGGATTAAAGTGCTCAGAAAAGTACTACTTAACACAACCTAGTTACCATGGGTCCCAGAACGCATGTTTTGTTGTTATAGTTTGTCAGGTTGATCATGCAGGCCATATAGACCTCCCTTGATAGGGGGAGTAACAGGGATTAAAGTGCTAAGAATAGTACAACTTAACACAACCTAGTTAACATTAACAGTGGTTCCCAGACCGCACGTCTTGTTGTTAGATTTTTTTTCAGGATAACCAGGCAAGCCATATAGACCTCCCCCGATAGGGGGAGTAACAGGGATTAAAGTGCTAAGAATAGTAAAACTTAACACAACCTAGTTAACAGTGGTTCCAATCCCAGACCGCATGTCTTGTTGTTATATTTTGCCAGGACAAACAGGCACGCCATATAGAGCTCCCCCGATAGGGGGAGTAACAGGGATTAAAGTGCTAAGAATAGTACAAGTTAACACAACCTAGTTAACACTGGTTCCCAGACCGCATGTCTTATTGTTATATTTTGGTAAGGTAATCAGGCAGGCCATATAGACCTCCCCCGATAGGAGGAGTTACAGGGATTAAAGTGCTAAGAAAGGTTCTACTTAACACAACCTAGTTACCATGGGTCCCAGACCGGGTGTCTTATTATTATATTTTGTCAGGGTAATCAGGCAGGCCATATGGACCTGGAGTTACAGGGATTAAAGTTCTAAGAATAGTACTACTTAACACAACCTTACCATGGGTCCCAGTGCATATGTCTTATTATTATATTTTGTAAGGGTAATCATGCAGGCCATATAGACCTCCCCCGATAGGGTGAGTAACAGGGATTAAAATGCTAAGAACAGTACTAATTAACACAACCTTACCATGAGTCACAGAGCGTATGTCTTATTATTATATTTTGTAAGGGTAATCATGCAGGCCATATAGACCTCCCCCGATAGGGTGAGTAACAGGGATTAAAGTGCTAAGAATAGTACAACTTAACACAACCTAGTTAACATTAACAGTGGTTCCCAGACCGCACGTCTTGTTGTTAGATTTTTTTTCAGGATAACCAGGCAAGCCATATAGACCTCCCCCGATAGGGGGAGTAACAGGGATTAAAGTGCTAAGAATAGTAAAACTTAACACAACCTAGTTAACAGTGGTTCCAATCCCAGACCGCATGTCTTGTTGTTATATTTTGCCAGGACAAACAGGCACGCCATATAGAGCTCCCCCGATAGGGGGAGTAACAGGGATTAAAGTGCTAAGAATAGTACAAGTTAACACAACCTAGTTAACACTGGTTCCCAGACCGCATGTCTTATTGTTATATTTTGGTAAGGTAATCAGGCAGGCCATATAGACCTCCCCCGATAGGAGGAGTTACAGGGATTAAAGTGCTAAGAAAGGTTCTACTTAACACAACCTAGTTACCATGGGTCCCAGACCGGGTGTCTTATTATTATATTTTGTCAGGGTAATCAGGCAGGCCATATGGACCTGGAGTTACAGGGATTAAAGTTCTAAGAATAGTACTACTTAACACAACCTTACCATGGGTCCCAGTGCATATGTCTTATTATTATATTTTGTAAGGGTAATCATACAGGCCGTATAGACCTCCCCCAATAGGGGGAGTTACAGGGATTAAAGTGCTAAGAATAGTACTACTTAAAACACAACCTAGTTACCATGGGTCCCAGACCGCATGTCTTATTATTATATTTTGTCAGGGTAATCAGGCAGGCCATATAGACCTCCCCCAATAGGGGGAGTAACAGGGATTAAAGTGCTAAGAATAGTACAAGTTAACACAACCTAGTTAACACTGGTTCCCAGACCGCATGTCTTATTGTTATATTTTGGTAAGGTAATCATGCAGGCCATATAGACCTCCCCCGATAGGTGGAGTAACAGGGATTAAAGTGCTAAGAAAGGTACTACTTAACACAACCTAGTTACCATGGGTCCCAGACCGCGTGTCTTGTTATACTTTGTCAGGGTAATCATGCAGGCCATATACATCTCACCCGATAGGAGGAGTTACAGGGATGAAAGTGCTAAGAATAGTACTACTTAACACAACCTAGTTACCATGGGTTCCAGACCGCATGTTTAATTATTATACTTTGTCAGGGTAATTATATATCTAACTAATCTATCTATTTATCTTCTATCGATTCTATCTAACTATCAATCTATGTATATCTATCTATCCTATCTGTCTTGTGTCCGGACTGTTTTGAGACAGCCAATTGTGTTTTTGACAAATTTGAAGTAGGAGGACAGACCAATCAAAGGGATGAAACTGCTAAGAATAGTAATATTTAAGAAAACCTAGTTATACCAGAACCACCATGGGTCCCAGACTGCATGTTTGGTTGTTATACTTTGTCAGGGTAATCATGCAGGCCATATAGACCTCCCTTGATAGGGGGAGTAACAGGGATTAAAATGCTAAGAACAGTACTAATTAACACAACCTTACCATGGGTCCCAGAGCATATGTCTTATTATTATATTTGTAAGGGTAATCATGCAGGTCATATAGACCTCGCCCGATAGGGTGAGTAACAGGTATTAAAATGCTAAAAACAGTACTACTTAACACAACCTTAACATGTGTCCCAGAGCATATGTCTTATTATTATATTTTGTAAGGGTAATCATGCAGGCCATATAGACCTCCCCCGATAGGGTGAGTAACAGGTATTAAAATGCTAAGAACAGTACTACTTAACATAACCTTACCATGGGTCCCAGAGCATATGTCTTATTATTATATTTTGTAAGGGTAATCATGCAGGCCATATAGACCTCCCCCGATAGGGTGAGTAACAGGGATTAAAGTGCTAAGAATAGTACAACTTAACACAACCTAGTTAACATTAACTCTGGTTCCCAGACTGCATGTCTTGTTGTTAGATTTTTTCAGGATAACCAGGCAGGCCATATAGACCTCCCCCGATAGGGGGAGTAACAGGGATGAAAGTGCTAAGAATAGTACAACTTAACACAACCTTACCATGGGTCCCATTTCATATGTCTTATTATTATATTTTGTAAGGGTAATCATGCAGGCCATATAGACCTTCCCCGATAGGGTGAGTAACAGGTATTAAAATGCTAAGAACAGTACTAATTAACACAACCTTACCATGGGTCCCAGAACATATGTCTTATTATATTTTGTAAGGTTAATCATGCAGGCCATATAGACCTCGCGCGATAGGGTGAGTAACGGGTATTAAAATGCTAAGAACAGTACTACTTAACACAACCTTACCATGGGTCCCAGAGCATATGTCTTATTATTATATTTTGTAAGGGTAATCATGCAGGCCATATAGACCTCCCCTGATAGGGTGAGTAACAGGTATTAAAATGCTAAGAACAGTACTACTAAACACAACCTTACCATGGGTCACAGAGCATATGTCTTATTATTATATTTTGTAAGGGTAATCATGCAGGCCGTATAGACCTCCCCCGATAGGGGGAGTTACAGGGATTAAAGTGCTAAGAATAGTACTACTTAATACACAACCTAGTTACCATGGGTCCCAGACCGCATGTCTTATTATTATATTTTGTCAGGGTAATCAGGCAGGCCATATAGACCTCCCCCAATAGGGGGAGTAACAGGGATTAAAGTGCTAAGAATAGTACAAGTTAACACAACCTAGTTAACACTGGTTCCCAGACCGCATGTCTTGTTGTTAGATTTTTTCAGGATAACCAGGCAGGCCATATAGACCTCCCCCGATAGGGGGAGTAACAGGGATGAAAGTGCTAAGAATAGTACTACTTAACACAACCTAGTTACCATGGGTTCCAGACCGCATGTTTAATTATTATACTTTGTCAGGGTAATTATATATCTAACAAATCTATCTATTTATCTTCTATCGATTCTATCTAACTATCAATCTATATCTATCTATCTATCTATCCTATCTATCTATCTTGTGTCCGGACTGTTTTGAGACAGCCAATTGTGTTTTTGACAAATTTGAAGTAGGAGGACAGACCAATCACAGGGATTAAACTGCTAAGAATAGTAATATTTAAGAAAACCTAGTTATACCAGAACCACCATGGGTCCCAGACCGCATGTTTGGTTGTTATACTTTGTCAGGGTAATCATGCAGGCCATATAGACCTCCCTTGATAGGGGGAGTAACAGGGATTAAAGTGCTAAGAATAGAACAACTTAACACAACCTTACCATGGGTCCCATTTCATATGTCTTATTATTATATTTTGTAAGGGTAATCATGCAGGCCATATAGACCTCCCCCGATAGGGTGAGTAACAGGTATTAAAATGCTAAGAACAGTACTAATTAACACAACCTTACCATGGGTCCCAGAGCATATGTCTTATTATTATATTTTGTAAGGTTAATCATGCAGGCCATATAGACCTCCCCCGATAGGGTGAGTAACGGGTATTAAAATGCTAAGAACAGTACTACTTAACACAACCTTACCATGGGTCCCAGAGCATATGTCTTATTATTATATTTTGTAAGGGTAATCATGCAGGCCGTATAGACCTCCCCCGATAGGGGGAGTTACAGGGATTAAAGTGCTAAGAATAGTACAAGTGAACACAACCTAGTTAACACTGGTTCCCAGACCGCATGTCTTATTTTTATATTTTGGTAAGGTAGTCATGCAGGCCATATAGACCCCCCCAGATAGGGGGAGTAACAGGGATTGAAGTGCTAAGAATAGTACAACTTAACACAACCTAGTTAACATTAACAGTGGTTCCCAGACCGCATGTCTTGTTGTTAGATTTTTTTCAGGATAACCAGGCAGGCCATATAGACCTCCCCCGATAGGGGGAGTAACAGGGATTAAAGTTCTAAGAATAGTAAAACTTAACACAATCTAGATAACAGTGGTTCCAATCCCAGACCGCAGGTCTTGTTGTTATATTTTGCCAGGATAATCGGGCACGCCATATAGAGCTCTCCCGATAGGGGGAGTAACAGGGATTAAAGTACTAAGAATAGTACTACTTAACACAACCTAGTTACCATGGGTCCCAGACCGCTTGTTTTGTTATTATACTTTCTCAGGGTAATCATGCAGGCCATATAGACCTCCCTTGGTAAGGGGGAGTAACAGGGATTACAGTTCTAAGAATAGTACTACTTAACACAACCTAGTTACCATGGGTCCCACATCGCATGTTTTGTTGTTATACTTTGTCAGGGTAATCATGAAGGCCATATAGACCTCCACCAAAAGGGGGAGTAAGAGGGATTAAACTGCTAAGAAAAGTTTTACTTAACACAACCTAGTTACCATGGGTCCCAGACAGCATGTCTTGTTGTTATATTTTGTCAGGGTAATCATGCAGGCCATATAGACCTCCCCCAATAGGAGGAGTTACAGGGATGAAAGTGCTAAGAATAGTACTACTTAATACAACCTAGTTACCATGGGTCCCAGACCGCTTGTTTTGTTATTATACTTTGTCAGGGTAATCATGCAGGCCATATAGACATCCCTTCATAGGGGGAGTAACAGGGATTAAAGTTCTAAGAATAGTACTACTTAACACAACCTGGTTACCATGGGTCCCACACCGCATGTTTTGTTGTTATACTTTGTCAGGGTAATCATGAAGGCCATATAGACCTCCACCGAAAGGGGGAGTAAGAGGGATTAAACTGCTAAGAAAAGTTTTACTTAACACAACCTAGTTACCATGGCTCCCAGACAGCATGTCTTGTTGTTATATTTTGTCAGGGTAATCATGCAGGCCATATAGACCTCCCCCAATAGGAGGAGTTACAGGGATGAAAGTGCTAAGAATAGTACTACTTAACACAACCTACTTACCATGGGTCCCAGACCGCATGTTTAATTATTATACTTTGTCAGGGTAATTATATATCTAACTAATCTATCTATTTAGCTTCTATCGATTCTATCTAACTATCAATCTATGTATATCTATCTATCCTATCTATCTCGTGTCTGGACTGTTTTGAGACAGCCACTTGTGTTTTTGAAAAATTTGAAGTAGGAGGACAGACCAATCATCTTCTTCCATCTCTCTGTTCAAAAAATGCAGGCCATATAGACCTCCCCCGATAGGGGGAGTAACAGGTTGTAGTAAACTGCTAAGAATAGTACTACTTAACACACCACGGGTCCCAGACCGCATGTCTTATTGTTATACTCTGTTAGGGAAATTATATATCTTTCAAATCTATTTATCTATCAAACGTATCTATCAAATGTATATTGCATCTATTGATCTATGTAATTCGTATATATCTATAGAATGCATATTACATCTTTTGACTGATGTAATTCATATCTATCAAATGTATATTGCATCTTTGGATCGATAACATTTGTATCTATCAAATGGATATTGCATCTATTGATCTATGTAATTTGTATCGATCATATGTATATTGCATCGATTGAGCTATGTAATCTATGTATCTATCAAATCTATCTATCTCATGGTTGTGCAAATGGACTGTTTGCAGTTGTTTGGAGTTTGGTCTGTCACTGTGAAGAGGGCGTAACCCTTACACTACCTGATCGATACAACATCATAACTGATGTTTTAAAGCATGTTATTGCAAACAATTTAGGAATGTTAGGTGATTTAGGCCCTTTATAAGTTAAAAGCAGACTCTGCATCAACTATGTAATTTTCCATGGGAGTTTTGACATGGATCCTCCTCCAGCATGCCACAGTCCAGGTGTTAGTCCCCTTGAAACAATTTTTCCATCAGTATTGTGGCCAGAAAGAGTCCTTGTAGGTTTTAAAGTTCGCTTGCCTATTGAAGTCAACAATACCGCGAACAATACCGGAAGTTCAAGTCCGCCGTTCGCGAACCGACATTTTTAAGTTTGCGACATCATTACTAATGAAGCCCTTGATTAGTTGCATCAGGTGTGCTTGAGATAACATTGTTTTGAATATTTGTGCTGTTGTGAGGGATTCTATTCAGGGGGTTGAATAATTTTGAGACTGCAGAATTCATTAAAAGTTGAATTTTCAGTTGAATTTGGGGAAACCACTTGAAGCATTTGTTGTTCTGAACTATTTCCACTGCATTTGTTTGATTTGTTCATGGCAAACAGCTGAGTGTCTGTACATTTTGACAATAAACCTGATTTCCAATGGGGGTTGAATAGTTTTGATTACAACTGTATATGTTAAATCCCTTTTTCTAAATATGAAACCTAGGATTGCAGCTAGAATCCTGCATCACCCACGCGAGTCAGGTGGCTTTGACTTTCCTAATACTGTATCTCCCTTTATTATGAGAGCCTTGATTTCCCACGCCTCCACTTGGGATTCTAATCACCCTCCAACTTGTTAGTCTGAACTAGAACAGTCTTCTCTCTCAGCAGGAGCTAAACTAGCGGATCTCCTTTGGCTACCTCCCCACTGTTCTACCAATCTCCCTATACCTAATACAATAGTGAAACAATGCAGAAACTCCTTGATCAAACTTTGACATCATCTCTAAATTGCACCTCATCCCTTTCCCAGTCCTCTCAATTAGAAGCCTCTCATTCGGACTAGTAGACTCAGGGGCTCAAAACTTCTCTCTCACGCTGACTTTCTTAAACACTTTGATCTTCCCCTCCGACTGCATTTTGATCTCTTTAGACTAAGGTAACTATTGAAAAGTTGGGGATTTCTAACCAATTCTCTCTGGACTTCTAAGAGATGGGAGTCCAGATGTTCCTCCCACTCCCAACTCTGTTACCCTCTTTCAGTCCATTACAAATGTTTACTGAATTCTCCTAAATTTCTCAAAACATACGCAATTAATTCCTGGGAGGAAGAGTAAGGTCAGTAATTTACTGGCAAAACCTATTCTGATGCTACTATACACACTAAATCAGCATTATACAGTGTAACCCTGTATGAACTCTATTTTAAATTGATGTCTAGATGGTATTTAGTCCCGTGCAAACTCCACAGAATTTTCCCCTCCCCCTGTGGTGGTATTGGTGACTTCCAACATATTTGGTATTCTTGTCTGGTATTTTATTGAATAAAGTGTCTGAATTATGTGTCATGCTGGCCTTAATCACCCCCCCCCACCTCAAGAAGTTGCCCTCCTACACTTGAAATTAGGTACAGTTCCTAAGCCCCAATGTTGCCTCCTAATCATTATTCTAATGTCTGTAATACTCCCCTGTCGCGAAACTGGCAGAAACCAGTAGCTCCCCTCTGGCATGGCATAATTGATTTAATTAGTCACTATAGAAGAATGGAAGAGTTTGTTTATCGTTCCAGCCTGCAGATCGACCTATATTGCTCTATTTTGGCCCCATCAGATACACTTTTTCCCTAAATATTACATAAGTAACACATACTTATCTCTCTCCCCCTAAGTTGCTACCCTCCCTCCCCATCCACTTATTCTCTCATTTGTCTAATAGGTTTGATTATCTTCTATACCCTACAAGCTACCCAGTCTTCCCATATCAACTATAGAATAATAATTTTGTTGTCTATGACATTGTCTTCGACATTCATTGGCCCCTAGTTTTCAAGCCATCAACCTCAAATACGCTGAAATTCCACAGCGTATTTGTGGCGAGGCTGATTCGCCTTAGTTATCAAGCCCTAGATACCGGCAAAAGTAGAATTTAGTGACGTAAGCTTCGATCCGCCGGACTCAGTCCGACACAGATCGATTCTTACGTCACTCCAGATGTTCCGCACACAAGTGCTTCACAATCTGACTACTTTTGCTAGTTATCAAAAAACTAGCAGGTACGCTCGGCACTTTTCCGGCCCAGCGTACCTGGTTTTGAAACCGCCGCCCTGGAGGCGGTGGATCCCATAGGAATCAATGGGAGTCTGACCATAGCGAAAGTTCATGTTCGCTGCTGCCAGACATCCCATTGATTCCTATGAGAAATGTGTACACCTAACACCCTAACATGTACCCCGAGTCTAAACACCCCTAATCTGTCCCCCCTACACCGCCGCAACTAAATAAAGTTTTTACCCCCTAAAGCGCCGCTCCCAGAGCCCACCGCAAGCTATACTAAATATGTTAACCCCTAAACCGCCGCTCCCGGTGCACGCCGTAACTATAATATATGTATTAACCCCTAAACCACCGCACCCGGACCCCGCCGCCACCTACATTATACCTATTAACCCCTATCCTGCCCCCCCTACACCGCCACCACTATAATAAAGTTATTACCCCCTAAACCTCCGCTCCCGGAGCCCACCGCCACCTACATAATACCTATTAACCCCTAAACCGCCGCTCCTGGAGCCCACCGCCACCTACATTATACCTATTAACCACTATCCTGCCCCCCCATACCATCGCCACCTATAATAAAGTTATTAACCCCTATCCTGCAGATCCCGGACCTCGCCGCAACTAAATAAATAGTTTAACCCCTAAACCGCCACTCCCGGACCCCGTCGCAACCTATATTAAATGTATTAACCCCTAATCTGCCCCCCTTACACCGTCGCCACCTATAATAAATGTATTAACCCCTATCTTGCCCCCCCTACACCGCCGCCACTGTAATACAATTATTAACCACTAAACCTAAGTCTAACACTAACCCTAACACCCCCCTAACTTAAATATTAATTAAATAAATCTATATAATAATTATAGTGTAGCTATCTTAGGATTTATTTTTATTTTACAGGCATCTTTCAATTTATTTTAACTAGGTACAATAGCTATTAAATAGTTATTAACTATTTAATAGCTACCTAGTTAAAATAAATACAAATTTACCTGTAAAATAAAAACTAACCTAAGTTACAATTAAACCTAACACTACACTATACTTTAATAAATTATTCCTATTTAAAACTAAATACTTACCTGTAAAATAAACCCTAAGATAGCTACAATATAATTAATAATTACATTGTAGCTATTTTAGGATTTATATTTATTTTACAGGTAACTTTGTATTTATTTTAGCTAGTTAGAATAGTTATTAACTATTTAATAACTAGCTAGCTAAAAGAAATACAAAATTACCTGTAAAATAAATCCTAACCTAAGTTAAAATTAAACCTAACACTACACTATCATTAAATTAATTAAATAAATTACCTACAAATAACTACAATTAAATAAACTAACTAAAGTACAAAAAATAAAAAAAGCTAAGTTACAAAAAATAAAAAAAATAAGTTACAAACATTTAAAAAATATTACAACAATTTTAAGCTACTTACACCTAATCTAAGCCCCCTAATAAAATAACAAAGCCCCCCCCAAAAAAATGCCCTACCCTATTCTAAATTAAAAAGTTACCAGCTCTTTTACCTTACCAGCCCATAAAAGGGCCTTTTGCGGGGCATGCCCCAAAGAATTCTTCTCTTTTGCCTGTAAAATAAAAATACAACCCCCCAACATTAAAACCCACCACCAACATACCCCTAATCTAACCCAAACCCCCCTTAAATAAACCTAACACTACCCCCCTGAAGATCATCCTACCTTGAGTCGTCTTCAGCCAGCCGACCACCAATGGAACCGAAGAGGAGATCCAGAGCGGCAGAAGTCATCATCCTAAGGGTGCTGAAGAAGTCTTTCATCCGTTGAAGTCATTATCCAGGCGGCTCTGAAGAAGTCTTCCATCCGGGCGATGTCATCTTCCAAGTGGCGTCTTCAATCTTCTTTCTTCCCGATCCATCTTCATCCCGCCGACGCGGAACATCCTTCTTCCCCGACGGCCGACGACTGAATGAAGGTTCCTTTAACGGACGTCATCCAAGATGGCGTCCCTTCAATTCCGATTGGCTGATAGGATTCTATCAGCCAATCGGAATTAAGGTAGGAAAAATCTGATTGAATCAGCCAATCAGATTGAAGTTCAATCCGATTGACTGATCCAATCAGCCAATCAGATTGACCTTGCATTCTATTGGCTGATCGGAACAGCCAATATAATGCAAGGTCAATCTGATTGGCTGATTGGATCAGCCAATCGGATTGAACTTCAATCTGATTGGCTGATTCAATCAGCCAATCAGATTTTTCCTACCTTAATTCCTATTGGCTGATAGAATCCTATCAGCCAATCGGAATTGAAGGGACACCATCTTGGATGACGTCCCTTAAAGGAACCTTCATTCAGTCGTCGGCCGTCGGGGAAGAAGGATGTTCCGCGTCGGCGGGATGAAGATGGATCGGGAAGAAAGAAGATTGAAGACGCCGCTTGGAAGATGACATCGCCCGGATGGAAGACTTCTTCAGCGCCGCCTGGATGATGACTTCATCGGATGGAAGACTTCTTCAGTGCCTCTTGGATGATGACTTCTGCCGCTCCGGATCTCCTCTTCGGTTCCATCGGTGGTCGGCTGGCTGAAGACGACTCAAGGTAGGATGATCTTCAGGGGGTAGTGTTAGGTTTATTTAAGGGGGGTTTGGGTTAGATTAGGGGTATGTGGGTGGTGGGTTTTAATGTTGGGGGGGTTGTATTTTTATTTTACAGGCAAAAGAGCAGAATTCTTTGGGGCATGCTCCGCAAAGGCCCTTTTAAGGGCTGGTAAGGTAAAAGAGCTGGTAACTTTTTAATTTAGAATAGGGTAGGGCATTTTTTTTATTTTGGGGGGCTTTGTTATTTTATTAGGGGGCTTAGATTAGGTGTAAGTAGCTTAAAATTGTTGTAATATTTTTTAAATGTTTGTAACTTATTTTTTTTATTTTTTGTAACTTAGCTTTTTTTATTTTTTGTAACATAGCTTTTTTATTTTTTCGTACTTTAGTTAGTTTATTTAATTGTAGTTATTTGTAGGTAATTAATTTAATTAATTTAATGGTAGTGTAGTGTTAGGTTTATTTGTAACTTAGGTTAGGATTTATTTTACAGGTAATTTTGTATTTCTTTTAGCTAGGTAGTTATTAAATAGTTAATAACTATTTAATAACTATTCTAACTAGCTAAAATAAATACAAAGTTACCTGTAAAATAAATATAAATCCTAAAATAGCTACAATGTAATTATTAATTATATTGTAGCTATTTTAGGGTTTATTTTACAGGTAAGTATTTAGTTTTAAATAGGAATAATGTATTAAAGTATAGTGTAGTGTAGTGTTAGGTGTAATTGTAACTTAGGTTAGTTTTTATTTTACAGGTAAATTTGTATTTATTTTAACTAGGTAGCTATTAAATAATTAATAACTATTTAATAGCTATTGTACCTAATTAAAATAAATTGAAAGATGCCTGTAAAATAAAAATAAATCCTAAGATAGCTACAATATAATTATTATTTATATTGTAGCTATATTAGGGTTTATTTTAAAGGTAAGTATTTAGTTTTAAATAGGATTAACTTAGTTAATAAGAGAAATATTATTTAGATTTATTTAATTAATATTTAAGTTAGGGGGGTGTTAGGGTTAGTGTTAGACTTAGGTTTAGGGGTTAATAATTTTATTACAGTGGCGGCGGTGTAGGGGGGCAGGATAGGGGTTAATAAGTTTAATATAGGTTGCGGCGGGGTCCGGGAGCGGCGGTTTAGGGGTTAAACTATTTATTTAGCTGCGCGAGGTCCGGGATCCGCAGGATAGGGGTTAATAAATTTATTATAGGTGGCGGCGGTATAGGGGGAGCAGGATAGGGGTTACTAGGTATAATGTAGGTGGCGGCGGTGTCCGGGAGTGGCAGTTTAGGGGTTAATACATTTATAAGAGTTGCGGTGGGGTCTAGGAGCAGCGGTTTAGGGGTTAATAACTTTAATGAGTTGCAGAGGGCTCCGGGGGCGCCGGTATAGGGGGTAGAACAGTGTAGTTAGTGTGGGTGCTTAGTGACAGGGGTATCAATAAAGCTGTCAAAAAGCTGAAGTGCAGCGAAATCGGATTAGTGATAACTATCATAGTCCGCTGCTCATCGCCCCATACTTGGTGCGCGGCTTTTTGACAGCTTTTTTGTTTAATTAGGCGAAATTTTGATGATCCGCGGCAGCGATGGTAGGCAAGCTTAGGCGGGCGTATTGAACCGGCGAAGGCAGGTAAAGTAGACGGCTTGATAACTACCCCCCATTATATGTAATTAACACAATTCGGATCATCGAAAAACTAAAACTTGAGACACATTAATTGTTTATTGTGTACCATAATATAGAGGACCCCAACCACTCTCTGGAATTGAGTGTGAGATATATTTGTTGTTAAGACCTTTTCAGAGGAGTCTATTGTAAGGAAAGATATCTGATTAATTTAATTCTATTCTGTTCAAGCATTCCTGTATTTTTGAAAATAAATAAACAAATTAAAATATATATATATATATATGTGTGTGTGTGTGTGATTACACCTCTGGTCCCTACTTACACTCTCTCTCAGGCCCTGGTATTCAAAGCCTCGATAGACCATCAAGAAACTGCCTTACTAGCCTCATCAGCCTCGCAGTCCGAGATTTTTAAAGAAAAGGAGCAAGGCCAAGCAGTGATGGTGAGCGGCGATGTCTCTCCCATAGAAGTCAATGGGAATGTGATGTCACCACCTGCATTGCCGACACTGCCTTTTGTCAGCATTCTGCTGCGGTTGGGGGGGCCCAATTTAAAGTGTTTGCCCCCTCCAAATATTGCCTGCGGGACCTAAGTTTAATTACACCTACTCTAACTACATCAGACAATCGGGATGAAGCGGTACCCCTATATAAAAGGGTTCCGCACTTCTGGAAATTTAGTGTGCGGTGGTGACCGCATGAAGACCTGGGCTCATGGAAGAGAGCCGAAGAAAAGATGTTGTAGAGCGGAGGCAGCAGAAGAGGCAACCAAAGTCCATCTCTGCCCCCGTGAAGATGGGCACCAGGAGCAAGGATGAAGAGGGCCCCAACATGGAAGATGATGGTGGAGCAGAGGCGGCGGAAGAGGCTGCCAAAATAACTTAGGGGGTTTAGTTGTTGGGTAGAGTAAGGTTAGACTTTGTTTGGGGTTGTGGTGGTTTAGGGTTATATTTTTTGTGACCTAGATATACTGTGTGTGTGTGTATATATATATATATATATATATATATATATATATATATATATATATATATATATATATATATACAACAACATTTTAAATTAGGGGGAGATAAAAGGTGAGTTTAAAATCCTCCACTACGCACAAAATATAGAAAAAATAACTTATTGTGTAGTTCTTTACAAATCTAGACAGGCCCAGAGGCTTGTTTTCCCACAGAAAACCACTGTTTCCAATGCAGCAAAGGATTCTGGGTAAGATATGCAAATTAAGTACACAATGACACACCTTTTTACTTCAGTCTGCTTTTCAGCAGGTTCCCTTTACGCCAAAGTATCGCTGTTCACACAGCTTATAAACTTAGCTAGGGTTAGTGCAGTGATTCATAACCATCCCAGGACAGACTGTTTCGTGGTTTTTGCCACTCATCAGCTGGGAGAAAGTTAGAATCACTGCTGGGTGAAGTTGATTCCGGGGAACCTGCTGAAAAGCATACTGAAGTAAAAAGGTGTGTCATTGTGTACTTAATTTGCATTTCTTACCCAGAATCCTTTGCTGCATTGGAAACAGTGTAATTCAGAGGTTTTCTGTGGGAAAACAAGCCTCTGGGCCTGTCTAGATTTGTAAAGAACTACACAATGAGTTATTTTTTCTATATTTTGTGCGTAGTGGAGGATTTTAAACTCACCTTTAATCTCCCCTTAATTTAAAATGTTATTGTATTCTGCCCGGAATCAACTTCACCCAGCAGTGATTCTAACCTTCTCCCAGCTGATGAGTGGCAAAAACCATGAAACAGTCTGTCCTGGGATGGTTATGAATCACTGCACTAACCCTAGCTAAGTTTATAAGCTGTGTGACCAGCGATACTTTGGCGTAAAGGGAACCTGCTGAAAAGCAGACTGAAGTAAAAAGGTGTTTCATTGTGTACTTAATTTGCATATCTTACCCAGAATCATTTGCTGCATTGGAAACAGTGTAATTCAGAGGTTTTCTGTGGGAAAACAAGCCTCTGGGCCTGTCTAGATTTGTAAAGAAATACACAACAAGTTATTTTATATATATATATATATATGATTTAGTTTAGAGAGGAGGTAGGTGTTAGGTAGAGTAGGGTAGTTTACTTTGGGGGTTGTGGCAGTTTAGGGTTAATATTGTAGGGTTCAGGCTGTGGGTATGTGGCAGTTTAGGGGTTAATATAATATAGAGCTGCAACAACTAATCGTCATAATCGATAATAATCGATTATGAAAATAGTTGTCAACGAATCTCATAATCGATTAATCGGTTTACAATTAGTTGGTCTGTGCACAACACCAGCTGCTTCACTTAAATGAGCTCCTGCACATGGTATTGTGTTTTATGGTTATGTCCTTAGCCTAAAGGACATCTACAGACGTCTACTTTTCACTTTTTCAGGACAGTATACGTTTACAACTACCCCTGGCTTATGTGCAACCCAGATATAATAGTCATCATTTGGATTGTTTATATTAAATCTGGTGATTTGGAACTATGCTTTGCATGATATAGTGCTCAGCTTGTTGTTTACACCTTGCCCCTAGATTGATGGGAGTTATTTAAATTGATGTGCACTATTATCTGTTTGCACAATTATTAGAATATTGCTTGCTATTGCTGATTATATGTACTGTATAAATAAATGTGTAAGGCTTTGTCCTGTTATTGATATACAGTCCTTAGCGCTTTTGATTTTGTTTTTTTATATTTTTAATAAATTGTGATAATATGTACCAGATTCAACCTTTATAAGTATATATTCGTTATTTTTAGAGCGGACTAGATATTTCCCCTAACCTTATAGCTGGTTATTTACCATTGCATATAGATATTCAAGATATTTTTATGTTAGAATGAAGTCAAGGGTTACTTTATTGAGAGGCCTAACAAAGATAAATATCCCACTTTGGTGAAATTGGCAAAACCCTACTTATACACCTCAACAGCCTTTTCTCTGCTGCAGGAAATATAGCTGCAAACAGAGAACCAGCCTTAGCCAGAAGCATGTGGACATGTTGAGATTTTTGCATTTCAATGCAAAGTTTCTGAAAGAGTGAATAACAGAATGTTATTAACAGTGATAGTCTAACTCTTTCTAGTTCTACCTCTTTTCAAACAGTTTGTGGTTTTGTTTTGTTTGATTATAAAACTGTGCTCTGCTGCTTAAAAATTGAAGAAACAGTTCTGTTAATGTAAAGTTTTAGTCTGAAGTTTATATTTGTAACACTCATTATGTGGATTTTATTTAAAACATAGAAAACTATTATTGATTCTCTTTTTATCCGATTAGTCGATTAATCGAAAAAAATAATCGGCCGATTAATCGATTATGAAAATAATCGTTAGTTGCAGCCCTAATATAATAGTAATTGCAGTGGGTATGTGGTGGTATAGGGGTAAATAGGATAGATACTTGCGGTGGGTATGTTGCAGTTTAGATCTTTATTAGTGTAGTGTTAGTTTGCAATTGTGGGGTACTTTGGTTTAGGGGTATTAGGATTAGTGGTTAGGCACATGGAAGTTCTATTTCAAAGGATCCTTTACTATACATCGCCAATATGGGCGGCAATGCTGGGTGCTGTCTATAGCCAGCATCGCCAAACAATAGAATGTATAGTAAACCACTCTCTGCGATGCTGGAGCAGAGGTGGGGAAAGAGGCTGCCGAAGTAACTTAGGGTGTTTAGTTGTTAGGTTTTAGGTAGAGTAGGGTTAGATTGTGTTTGGGGTTGTGACGGTTTAGGGTTAATATTTTTTATGTTCTTGTAACTCAGATATACTGTGTGTGTGTATATATATATATATATATATATATATATATATATATATATATATATATATATATATTTTAAAGTAATTTAGGGGCTTTAGTTTAGAGAGGGGGAAGTGTTAGGTAGTGTAGGGTTAGTTTGCATTGGGGGTTGTGGCTGTTTAGGGTTAATATTGTAGGGTTCATGCAGTGGGTATGTGGCAGTTTAGGGATTAATAGAATAGTACTTGCGGTGGGTATGTGGTGGTATAGGGGTTATTAAAATAGTACTTATGGTGGGTAAGTGGCGGTATAGGGGTTAATAGAATAGTACTTGCGGTGGGTACATGACGTATAGAAGTTAATATGATAGATAGTTGCAGTGGATATGTGGTGGTTTAGGGATAACTAGAATAGTACTTGTGGTGGTATAGAGGTTATTAAAATAGTACTTGTTAACAGCAGGGAAAAGAAAAGAGCTATCCCTAATCTGCACAAAACTTATCCATGCGGGATATCGTGCAACGATAATTTATCCGGCTAAGTTAAAGATCCTAGTCAATGATGAAGCTCATTTCTTTGAATCTGCCAAAGAAGCGGAAAAATTTGTAGATAAGCTAGGGAATCAAGATAATAGGTGATACAATTCAAAATGTAAGGCTATTTTACCTTCTATCGGTTGATATAGGTTACAAGGTTCAAGGGCCAACAAGGGGCCATGCGGGGCCCCCGGGGAATCTTCCGCAACAGGGGGGTGTTGTTTGTTTGTTATGGTTTATCCTTCCTCAGTTACGCTATGTTTTTGGGTTAGTTGGTCTCCCTTCAGGGGGGCATTGTGTTTATTTTTACTTTTTCTTTCTTTTTTTTTTTTTTTTCTGTTTCTGCTGTATTTTTGGCCTGGATGGGTGAGGAATGAGCAGAGTGGATAAATGTAAAATAACCTCTTGAAATATTTAGCACATCTACGAAAAATTTATACCCACGTAGCTCTATTGCAAGAAACTCATTTAAATGTAGAAGAAGTGCTGAAACTGAAGTCTTCTTGGGTAAAAGAGGTAGTTGCTGCCACAGGCATAGAAAGGAAGAGAGGAGTGGCAATTCTGTTAGGAAAAAATATTAATTATGAAATTCTTCATAGTATTCTAGACCCAGAAGGGAGATATTTAATTCTAAAACTAAAAATAGAGGGAACTTTATATACACTCTGCAATCTATATGCACCCAATGGGTTTGACCCAATATTCTGGGGAAATCTGCAGGCAACAATTCTCACTGAATCAGGAGGATATCTAATTTTAGGCGGGGACTTTAACATGGCTCCACATTATCCATTAGACAGGTTAAGACAGAAGCCAATGGCAGGGAAGAACAAGCGAGATAATCTGGAAACCAAAATGTTTAAGAAAATGTTTTAAAATCTATTAATAAGGGATATATGGAGATTGCAGAATCCAGAGGTAAGAGACTATACCTGTTTGTCCAGAGCTCATAAAACTCTATCTAGGATAGACTTATTTCTTATCGACGAAAGACTTTGTAAAATGCAAATTAAAGCTAAAATCTTCCCTATCAACATATCAGATCATAGTCCTGTTACAATAGAAATTTTATATAAAAACTCCAAATCAGGATCTTCTCGCTTCTTCTTTCCTGTATGGTTGGTAAATGACTTAAAATTTGGCTGAAAGAGAAATTTCAAGAATACACGGAGATAAACAAAGACTACGTCGATCATCCGAATATCTTCTGGGAGGCCGCAAAGGCAGTTCTCAGAGGAGAAATCATTTCATATAGTGCTAATAGACTTAAAACACTAAAGATGAGAGAGACAGAAGTGACAAAATCAGTAATTAACTCATATAATAATTATTTACTTAATAATTCTCAAGAAAACTGGATTAAGTATAATAGATCAAAAAGTGAAAGAATTACATTCCAAATTTATAAAGAGACGCAGAAGGAGTTAAAGCTTCAGGCAAGACTCTACCGACATGGGGATAAAGCCGGAAAACTATTGGCTAACTTGATGAGAAGGGAAAGAAGATCCCCATTAATAGATAAACTCCATTATAAAGAGAAAATCCATATAAATATGGAAGATATCTCTAATATTTTCTCAGACTATTTTAGAAAGATCTACTCCTTGAAAAATTCAGACAAGGTCAAATCTGAAGAATTTTGGAGTAAAATCACTCATCCGACACTTAATAGTGAAAAGATGACAATAGTAAACTCTCCAATATCTGAGGCAGAAATCTTGAAAGTTATCCAAGATCTCCCATTAAGTAAAGCATCACGGCCGGACGCACTGCCCAACAAATTTTACAAAATTCTAACGCCATTGATCGCTCCACCTCTGAGTAAGCTTTTTAATCACATCTATACAGAAGGGAATGCAGTTTCTCCTCAATTCTGTGCCTCCTATACAACTTTGATCTTGAAGCCCGGGAAGGATCCTAACAATAAAGAGTCCTATAGGCCCATAGCACTATTGAATGCTGACTAAAAAATTCTGACCTCCATTATAGCTAAAAGATTGCAGTTGGTACTCCCTGAAATAATCCATAAAGATCAAGCAGGGTTTCTGCAGAAACGGAACTCATCAGCAAAAGTCAGAGAAGTTTTAGTTACAATAGACTATTTTAAGCTCGCAGAGAAGGTGGGGAGAGAGGGATCCCTCAGATTTAGCAATTGTCTCTATTGATGCTGAGAAAGCGTTTGATTCAATTCATCATGATCATCTGGTCACGTCTCTAGTTAAATTTGGTCTTAAGGGAAACTTTCTTAAATTTGTTGAGAACATATATAATAAGTCACATACAAAGATAATTGTTAATAATATTCTATCTCTCGAGATACCACTTGAAAGAGGGACACTTCAGGGGTACCCCCTCTCTCCTCTTCTCTTCGATATTTCAATTGAACCTCTGGCAATAATGATAAGGGATCAAATGGAAGGTATAAAAATAGGTAAAACAGAGCTCAAAATTGCATTGTACGCTGATGATATTCTTCTATACATTTCCAATACACAAAACAATATACCTATAATTATGTCAATTATAGAACAATTTGGATCCTTCTCGGGCTACAGGATCAATGCGTCCAAGTCGGAGTTACTCTGGATCAGAAAGACCTCGGGTTCCCTTTTAGATATACCCTTCAGAGTCTCTGAATCTTTCAGATACTTAGGGATAATAATATCACCTCATATAGATCAATGTTATGATCTTAATATAATACCAGTGATGAACGAGATCAGGGATAGTATGAAAGTATGGCAGAACCTTCCACTTTCAATCTCAGGGCGTATTGCTGCATTCAAAATGATACTTCTCCAGAAATTATTATATATTTTGCAAAATACCTCAGTAATGCTTAAACGGAAGGATGTTGGTAAAATCAACAGCATGATAAGAAACTTTATATGGCAGAACAAAAAGCCCAGAATATCGCTACTGAAACTATCGTTACCTAGAAAGTATGGGGGATTGGCACTTCCAGACATACAATTATATAACCTGGCTTTTCTTGCTCGAATAGTGGTCGACTGGATTTTAAATAAAGATTATACAATAAACAATGAACTTGAAAAAAGTGTAAGCTCTCTCTTTCTTCCTTTAGTTTTAATACATTGTAATATCAAATTAATTCCCCAAGAAATCAAAAGACTCAAAACGTTAATGTATCCTTTACAAGCATGGTGGAAGATCTGTAAGATATTACCCATCAAAAGCAGCATTTCTGACTATATGCCAATTAAAGGAAACCCTAAATTTCAAGCGGGACTACAATCGGTTTCTTTTCAGAACTGGCACACCTTAGGCTTGTATAATATTTCTCAGATGATAGATAAGAATAGACTTTGCATTAAAACGTTTGTGAACTTGAAATGGAATTGGTCCCTGGGAAAGTTGGAGAACTGGCTTGTGTTGGCAAGGAACGGATTTATGTCAATTTCCCCATGTTATCAATTCTTAATTTCTAACAAAGGGGAAAAGAATTTAGGAAACGTATTAACCGCATGGAATTTAATAATACCTCAAGAGGATATAAATGTAAGTAAAATTCATGCTTCCATTTCAAAAGTCTTACAAATTACCTTATCAGCTACATGGAGAGAGACTCATATAAAGCTATTATATAGGACCTACTATACCCCGAAGAAGGGGTCTAGATATGGGAACATTAATTTCTGTAAATGTCCAAAATGTTCATTTTTATCAGCAGATCTCATTCATATGATCTGGGAATGTCCCAGAATCAAATGCTTTTGGCTTAAGATTGAATACTGGATCAATCAAGTATTAAAAATTTCCCCTTTAAAATTAAAAGTGGCTGATGTAATTTTTCTATGGGACGTGACTAAAAATCTGCGGATGTATAATAAAATAGTGAATATGATTATCTTAGCGGCAAGGTACTTGATTTTTAAGAAATGGAAAGGAAGTAGGAACCCTAGTATAAATGAGCTTAAAAACTGTCTAAAAAAACAGTGTATACTAGATCAAAAAGATACCAATATGGAAAAGGAAAAGGATATCGAAGGTTTCTTTAAAAAATGGTCAGTACTTATTAAAACACAGAATGAGATAGAATATATGATTTACCCTTTCAGAAATTCAGAGGTAGTTTTGCTGGGGGTTTGGTAATCCGCTCTGCTCAAGCCTCAAACTGGTGGGTCAAGATTCCTTCCCTCTCCCCCCCCCCCTTTTTTTTTTTTCTCGTTTTTTGTTGTTTGTATGTGTTTTGTTTTTTAATTTTTTTTTTTACTGTACGGTTTTTTTTTCTTAAAATTTTTCAGATTACTGCATAGTAAAAGGTCTAATTTGTTGTAATGTTGAGAGAATGGAATAAAAAAGGAAAGAAAAGACTCCAGCAGAGAATATAATTTATTTTAGAATCTATGTTTTGGTATAATTCTGTGAAATACTGACAACTTTTTTATTTTTCTTGTATTGTCTACATTAATTGTAATATGTAACATCAGGCCCTGCGTGGCGCAAAATTTGTAATTTGATTTCTTTTTTTCTCAATATAATGCTGGATTTAAATAAAAGTTTAAAAAAAAATAGTACTTGTTATAGGTAAGTGGCGGTATAGGGTTTAATAGAATAGTACTTGCAGTGGGTATATGTCGGTATAGGGGTTAATAGGATAGATACTTGCTGTGGGTATGTGGCGATATAGGGGTTAATAGAATAAATACTTGCTGTGGGTATGTGGCGGTATAGGGATTAATACAATAGTACTTTGGATGGGTATGTGGCGGTTTAGATCTTTATTAGTGTAGTGTTAGTTTGCAATCATGGGGTACTTTGGGTTTGGGGTATTAGGATTAGTGGTTAGACATATGGCAGTTCTATTTCAAAGGATCCTCTACTATACATCGCCAATATGGGCAGCAATGCTGGGTGCTGTCTATAGTCATCATCTCTGACCAATCACATGTATAGTAAATGCCCCTCTGCAATGCCCCTATGTTGGAAGCTTGAAATATTTCGACAGGCTCACTCAACATAGTGGCGGACCCTTTGGAATATTTTGCCGCCTCCTTGCACTTTCAAAATCAGACCCTTAGTCTGGAAGTCAGGGTTCAGAAATCCCCCATACCTATCCCCCCCCCCCACAACTCACTCCCTCACATGGCAGCCCTGCAAACTTAGGATATGTCAATAATATGCATGCATCCTGATTCTTCCTTTATTGCTGCTATGCTGGACTCTGAAGCAAACTCTGAACTGAAAAAAAACTATTTTTCCAAAAACACTTTTTACCTTCTCTCCCACTCTCCACTCAACAGCATTTGTTTATCGGTCTATTAGTAGACCACTATTAGTGTGCCATGGAAGGATAGGAAGGATACACGGGCCTATCGTTATTATATTGATTTTAACTTATTCTATTCCATATGCATGGTGCACATTAGTACTCCAGTTTGCATATGTATGTGGGAAAGAGATAAGGAAGTGTCATTAAACAAAAGATTCAAAAAAGGAAAAGTCACACTGAAACTTGAAAAGTCTATTAAACACAAAGTTTATTGGATAAATCCAGCCAATGTAAATAACAGGTCACAGACAGTGTTTTCCTGACGCATTTCGTGCATGCAAACATGCCCTTCTTCGGAGGCTACTTAGAATCTGGTATCACAGTTATATACACATGTCAGACCAATCCGTAACAATGTTACAATCACCCAGCGCAGTCATACATGAAAAACGTAGGGATCATCATACTTATGTTTATACATAATATCAAAATTGCAATTTGTTTAACAACAAATGTTATTAGCTGAAATTGCTAAGGATAATTTGACAATTAATCAATTTATATAAACATATAGCACAACAATGGCAAAGAAAGAAAGAAATGCATGATTTTTTTTTATAAAAATATAAAATTAAGCAATTAGGTGTCAAAAAAGATGAAACATAATAAATAAAAAGTAAAGCAATAATAATTAATATGTATCTGTAAAAATATGAATGAGAATAACAATAAAAAAATTAAAATTAAAAAAGACTTCCGGTTGTAGGAGGTGCCTAGGTGGACGCATGCAACTGGCGTCCTGAGTACTCCATCGATACACAGGCACCCCCAGGCTTTTCCACGGCCGTTGTGGTGGATCTCGCCCTGGCCTTAGATGGTGCCCGGACTCGAGGGGATCTTTACCTCAAGTTGCGCTGCACTTTCTGGATAGCGGGAAGTCTAAATTGCTGTAAGACTCATTGGCTAGAGTCACAGGTGGAAGAAACAGCCGCACTATCCCACAGCCTGCTCTGAGCCCGCCTCGCTGTACTCCCAGGACCCCGGTGTCTAGAGAGGGTTGGGGTGGTTTTCGCCGCTCCTGACTCTCTCTGGACCTGGGATAGGAGGGAAAGGAAAAAGAGAGAGAGGTCATCGAGAGGCAAGGCAAGTTAAGCTCCGGTATCCCGGTAACCGGAGGGTGAGGCTCTGATTAAAGGCGCGGTCTACCCGACTGAAAGCACCACTATCCTCCATTGAGTTGCGTGCTTAAGCAAAGACGTCAAGATTGCAGTATCCAATTTCTCCTGTGGAATACAAACCTCCCAGAACCCCGGGTTTTAGTGTGGATTGCAAGGTGATGCGGTGCACAGGTGCCGTGTACTTTGATCTTTTCATGGCTTGCAATGTGATCTATCTACCCCGGGATAGGAGGTGAGAGGAAGGCCATTGTATCTGTGGGGACATCTTTATTACGGAGGCCAGTAGTTGCATTACTGTGATTTAGCAGCTGAAGGAGAAGGACACCGGCAAAGAAAAAGATAAGTCATTGTTTTCTGCCATAGACATATACTCCTATGTACTGTAAATAACTGCATAAGCCTTCTCTGCACCAGGCAGCAAAGAAAAAAAAAAAATTTTATCGTCTGGTCTGTATCTACAGGCATGTAAATCTGGGATAAATTAGATTGGGGGGAGTTCTACGGTGTCGTGGAGCTGAGGTGATTGTTTAACCTCAAAAGCTGTTGAATATGGCGTTTCTCTCCACTGCCTGAAAAGTTTTGGCTGCATAAATACACCTATTGGGCTCTCCAAATGGGACTATTCAAAAGCTGATATTACATTTTAAAGGGACGTTTTTTTTTGTTTTTTTTGTTATCCCCTGAGCCCTCTGCCTTATTGGGCTTAAAGGAATAGTACGGCTATAGCAAAGGCAGAGACTCTAAGGGTTATCTTTTGCAACTTCACTATATAATACTGTAATCTAATGAGATGTTCTCTGCCCCTCTTTTTTTTTTTTTGTGGTTCTTTTTTCTTTTTTTTTCTTTTTTTTATTTATATGCATGATATATTGAATTGCTAGGAGCAAAATCTGCCTGGCTGTCTGATATATTTTACCAATAACGGGGTTAAAACTCTCCTCTGCTAAATATTGTATGATTAGTCAATTGCCATAGATTGCAAGATGCAAGGTTAAGTTTATACTGTCTGTAATTGCATTAGGCTGTGTCTACAAATTATACTATTTACTTAGACAAGACTTTACTTATTAAGACAGTTGCGACTTATGGAGTATTAGAGTATTAGAGAAGTCAATGCTTGAACTGCTTTACCCCTACAGTTACGATAGGAGTCAACTATCTACTTACTCCTCTGAGTTCATATGCATACAGGTGTTTTTGTCCTCCTCTTTTAGGGATTCTGTTGAGCTGTGTGGCTCTTCTCAGTTAAACTAAAACGGCTAAGGCCTTAATAGTACTACTAATCCCCTACAGCAGGAATATTTAAGATATAGGAACGGGGGATCCTACACTCACAGGGCACGTATAGTCACATATTATTTTACTGAATCACTTCTGCACATAGCCGTTCTTATTTTTTTTTTTTCTCTCCTTCCTTTTTTCTCTTTCTTTTTTTTTTTTTTTTTTTTTCTCTTCTTTCTTTTTCTCTCCGCTCTTCTCTTTCTCTCTCTTCTTTTCTCCCTTGTATTTTCAGGGGGGGGGAGGGGAGAGGGGGAGGGGAAAGGAAGAATATTATTAGGCTCCTCTGTATATCACTTTAATAGATAAACACAGTTTTACACACTTCACTAAAACTTCATCTAAGGATAAATATAGATATTCACACGTTAATAGAAACACACGCAGGCACACAGATTTTATAACTTTTGTCTTCCCCCCACATATTCCAATTTATGGACAAATTTCTAGGGATCAGTAGACCGGAGATAAGCACAATGCCACCAAAAATAAAAGACAGAAAGCCCAGGTCAAGTATAGGTAGTGCAGAAACAGGGGCAATGGAGTCCATACCGAGCTCTAATACTATGATAGATACTAATAACTTGGTAAAACAAATGTCGGATCTATTTCTACCACACTTTGAAGAAGTTAAAACAGACTTAGCGACTCTGACAAACGAACTTAAACAGGTCTCAAGCAGGTTAGGAGAAATGGAGAATAGGATCTCTGACATTGAGGATCTTCAGCACACTCATCAGACATGCTTAAATACACATACTAAGACCATAGATACTCTGCAAGCACGTATCGACGACCTAGAAGATAGGTCGCGGAGAAACAATATGAAAATAGTGGGTCTTCCGGAGACTGCAGAATTCTCTGACTTAATAACCTTTATTAACACTACACTACCAAAACTATTAGATATGCCCTTAAATGGTACAGAGATAGCTGTGGAGAGAGCTCATAGATTGGGGCCTAAGAAAGATAATGGCTTAAAATCTAAAAGACCAGTTCTAGTGAAACTTCTGAATTTTCAGGACAAGCAGAGGTTCCTCTCCTATTACAGGAAAAAAGGTGTTATAGAGATAGACAAAGAGCGTATCTTTTTATTTCAAGATTTTTCTGTGGAGACCTTTAACAGGAGGAGATTGATGGCTCCTTGGTGCACAAAATTAATTAATGCAGGCTATAGAGCCACAATGATTTACCCAGCAAAAATCAAAATTTTTCTAGATACTGAGACAGTTATACTAAATACAGCAGAGGAAGTTAAGCAATTTTTAGAAAAATAAGAATTTCTGAACTAAGCTATATTTTGATTCTGGATCAAGCAAATGGCTATTTGGTGGGCTGTTTTCTACCACCTATTTATTTTGTTTCTTTTTGTCTCTGTTTGTTTTCTGCTATTTTTTTTTTTTTTTTTTTCTTCTATCTTCTCTCCCCTCTCCCTCTCCCCTCTCGGTCTCCTCCTGTCGTTACCCCCCACTACTGGGTTCTGTTAGTAGCTCTAAAAAGGTACTGCAATAGAGATGAAAAATACACTTAAGTTAGTGTCATGGAACGTGGGGGGGTTCTCCTCCCCCATTAAAAGAAAAAAAATAATTCACCATCTAAAGAGTCATAAACCTGATATTGCTTTCCTACAGGAAACACACTTGAGTCTGAAGGAAATAGAGAAACTAAAAATGGGATGGATTGGGGAAGTGTATGCGGCTCCAGTAGTTAAAAAAAAGAGAGGAGTAGCTTGTATTTTTAAAAAGGAATTAGAATTTGAGCTTATATCACAGTATAGCGATGTAGAGGGCAGGTATATTATCTTAGAAGTAGAAATTAACAAATGCCACTATACATTATGCAACCTCTATGCACCAAATGAGTGTCGTCCAGACTTTTGGGATGAGCTTTATACAAAATTAATCAAATCAGCAGATTCACAATTGATTATCGGCGGCGATTTTAACAGCGTTTGTGTCCCCCAGCTGGATAGATTAAGAGCAAGCGGTTCTTATAGGTCCAGAAAGGAGGCTAAAATTCTGAAATCTTTTATGAAGGGTCTTGGGCTAAGGGATATATGGAGAACACAACACCCGGATGAGAAAATGTTCACGTGTGAGTCAAAGACCTTTCATACATTTTCCAGAATAGACATGTTCCTGGTAACGGAAGACTTTTACGCTTGGAAATTAAGTCAGATATTGAGAACATAGTTCTATCGGACCATGCTATTATCTCTATATCTGTCCAGCTGGGGAATTACAGAGAGAATCGGTGTGGCAAGTTTTTTTTCCCTTCCTTTCTTCAGGCCAATATCCACTTTCGGAATTGGCTCACTCAAAAATGGAGAGATTATGCCTCTTTAAATAAGGATTATCTCCACAAGATAGAAATATACTGGGAAGCCGCCAAGGCATTTCTTAGGGGAGAGATCAAGGCCTACATGATCAAAAGGAAAAGAAAGACAAAAGCTAGGGAACTTCAACTAACTAATACATTGAAGAATAAATTCACTAGATACATCGATAATCCGAGTAAAGAGAATTGGGACGTCTATCAGAGGGCTAAAAAAGAGAGGGAAATATTTTTGACACAAAACCAGTTACAAGCTGAACTCAAAAATAAAGCACTGTTTGGTACTGCCTCCTCAAGGATGGCAAAAATGTTGGTTAATATTTCGAAAAATAAAAGGAAAAATAATTACATAGGATCAATAGTATCGGAAGGCCAAAAATTTAATACCCCAAAGGATATCAATAGGCAATTTTTTTTATTTTTTCAGAAGTTATATGCGCCTGCTGAAGTCAATCAGGAAACGAAAGACAGGTTTTGGAATAGTATTAAGATCCCAAAAATCTCTGAGGCCCAGTTAAATATAATAAATAAGGAGATCACAGCCGAAGAGATTATAAAAGCTGTTAAAGATTCAACCTTAGGCAAGGCGCCAGGCCCGGACCAATTGCCTACCGAATTTTATAAAATACTTAAGGAAGAGATTGCTTCTACCCTGACCAAGTTATTTAACAACTACTTTTTGTCACACTGCAAACCCTCCCAAAACTTTACGGCCTCCAATATCACATTGATACTAAAAAAGGATAAGGATCCCAATTCACTAGATGCATATAGACCTATCTCACTCCTCAATAACGATTATAAAATATTAGCAACTATTTTAGCTTCACGCCTTAAAAAAGTAATTGGAGACGTGGTTCACCCGGATCAAACCGGCTTTATACCAGGCAGAACAGCGCAGAAAAATATAAGAAAGGCGATGCTATTGATTGAATATATACAAGCATCCCATAGGGCAGGGTCAGACCTGAAGCATGATTTTGCGTTGCTGACAGTCGACGCCGAAAAGGCCTTTGACTCTGTCCTATGGGATCATTTATTAACGACATTAAACAACTTTGGGTTTTCAGGTCATTTCCTTACATATATCTCCCTAATATATCAAAATCCTATCTCATTTCTGAGTATAAATAATATTCTCTCTCCGCCAATAACTCTCTGCAAAGGAACAAGACAGGGGTGTCCCCTCTCACCCCTGCTGTTCGATCTGGCAATAGAACCCTTAGCCATAAAAAGCAGAGAAATACTTGAAGGTATCAAGCTAAAACACCAAAAGGTAACTCTATCTCTCTACGCGGACGATATTTTATTCTATATAAGGAATTCTTCGAAAAACATTCCAATTATAGTAGATCTTTTGGCGGAATTTAGCGATTTTACCGGCTATAGAGTAAATCTATCTAAATCGGAAATCCTCTGGATAATTAAAAAAAAAAATAGCCTCTTGGAAAACCCTTTTAAATTAACTGACAACTATATCAAATATCTAGGAATTAATATCTCTAGAAACCCAGAAAAATGGTATGATTTAAATTTTACCCCTATATGGAGGAAATGTCTCTCAGAGATGCAGAAGTGGGAAAGACTACCATTGTCACTCTCGGCAAGGATTGCACTAATTAAAATGCGAACCCTCCCAAGAATTTTATTTTTTATTCAAAACATCCCTGTATTCTTACGAAAGGTCGACATCAAAAAATTTAATGCAGGGTGTTCCCGCTTTCTCTGGGCTTCCAAAAAACCCCGTATCGCATTATCCAGATTAATGCATCCAAAAGAAATGGGCGGTTTTGCCCTACCAAATCTGGTAAACTATAATTTAGCCTGTTTTGCTAGAATTGCTCTCGATTGGCTAACTAACGCCAATTATGTCACCAGTTTTGAGATTGAGGAGCACATTGCAACTCCCTTCGCCCTCAAAGCATTATTACATCTCTCACACCACTCAAAGGCGCGAAAGTGCACTCTAAAATTTACAATACATAATGTGATTATAGCCTGGCATAAAATTTGTAAAAATTTAAAGATTAGGCACACTCTCTCCAAATATCTACCCATTAGAGGAAATCCTGACTTTGAAAGTGGTTGTACCTTCTCTGCCTTTGTGAAATGGTCAGCAAATAATCTGATATTTCTACGTCAGATGGTAGACCCACTGTCTAACCAGGTAAAAGCCTTTGAATCCCTAATGAAGGAGTTCAGTTTAGATAGAAGATCATTTTTTGCCTATCTCCAAATCAGGCATTTTCTGTATAGTCTAGAGACACTGGAGGGGGAAGGCTGGTCACTGGGCCCATTAGAGCCGGTAATAAATTTATTTTCCATTGGGAAGCACTCTATCTCATATATATATCAACTACTCATCTCTAAGGATGCAGAAGGAAGAATAAATAGTCTTCTTTGTATGTGGCAACAAGATTTTCCTGAAATGGACCGAGGATTCTTTCAAAGGAGTTTTAACATGGTAAAGAAATTTTCCAGTAATATGGCAATAAGAGAATCGCATTTCAAGCTATTAAACAGAGCATATCTCACCCCCAGTAGATTAGCTAAATGGAAGGGAGACACAACTTGTCTCAGATGTAGATTCCCTTATGCTGATCTCTTCCATGTCTTTTATGCCTGTCCTAAGATCATTAAGCTATGGAAACAGGTAGAATTTTGGCTAAACAGATTTCTTCCGATCAGAATAACACTTAAGCTGGTACATATCTTTTTTCTGATACACGATCAGATTCAAAATAAACCTTTTATAAACACAACGATATTATTAGTGAGACAGATGATCTTAAGAAGGTGGAAGGATAGAAATGCTCCAAGTATAGCTTCGATTACCCGTAATATCCAATACCAAATGCTATTAGAGCAGCATGACCCACAAATATTCGAAGAAAACAAGATTAAAAAGTATTTAGTAAAATGGGATAAAGTTATCTTAAGTCAACCTAAGGAAGTTCAGCTACAAGTATTAAGATACTTTAGTAAATCAGCAGAATTTTTACAATTAATGTTATCAGATAGTTACCCAGAACTCTGGAGACAATCGTTTATATAGATGAGAGGGGGAGAGGGGGCAGAGGATGGGGAGAAGACCCCCTCTTTTTCTTTTTTTTTTTTTTTTTTTTTTTTTTCTTTTTTTGTGTTCCTGCTTATTTGAATGTTCAATCGTTTCTTTCTGTGTACTTAAAAGAGAAAAATCCCAGCTTAGTGTACAAATATCTTATATAAGGGGATCACTAATTCGCTAAGAGAAAGTGAATCTGTTGATTTAAACTGTTCCGCTTTGTTTTATACTCTGTTTTACCTAGCCCTGCGTGGCACAAAGAGGTTGATTTCATTTGATTGTACACTTTGTTGGATATAAATAAATATTTAAAAAAAAAAAAAAAAAAAAAATTAAAATGAAAAATGGGATCAATCATATATTGGTCATACTCACATATGTAACGACAACACAAAATGAAAGGGTATCGGAGAATTATAATAAACTTAGAGATGTCAATATGACATTGATAGGAAGATATATAAGATACCACTATGAGATGGTATGAGATGTGTCCTAAAGTATACAACTAATGTAGAAAATAGTGGACGTTAAAGCAATTAGGGTTGTAGTTAAAAAGTGGATATGCTATATGTTATCAATTAAGATATAACTCAATTTTCAAATGGAAAATAGGGTACAAATGGCTTACCATCTACGTAGCTGCCCTCTACTCGAACATACCCCACACCTTAGGTTTAAAGGCCATGTTCGAAATGTTACAAAGACACACAGACTATGAAATAGGTTTCATTACCTTCATTGTTGAAGTAGCAGAGTTTCTGCTAAACCATAATTATTTTGTACATGAAGGTGAATATTACCTGCAAAGATGCGGTACAGCCATGGGGGCTAAGTTTGCCCCGGCCTATGCCAACACGTATATGGGTTTGATGGAGCTGTGCCACATCTTTGCAGATAACTTCCCATTTAAAAACAACATTATACTATACTGGAGCTTTATTGATGATTTGATCATTATTTGGGAAAACTCTGAAAACAATTCAATAGAAAAATTCATGATATATATGAATAATAATGATCTTAATCTAACTTTTACCTGTAGTAGTAACAACTTGAGTATAGAATATCTAGACTTGAAATTAAGTGTGAATCAATCCAACAATATCATCACATCTACATTTAGAAAATCTATGTCTAAAAATACCATCTTGAGAGCAAACTCATGTCATATATCACATCTCAAAAAAGGCATACCCAAGGGACAATATTTAAAGGGACATGAAACATAATTTTTTTTCTTTCATGATTCAGATAGAGAATAACATTTTAAACAACTTTCTAATTTACTTCTATTATCTAATTTGTTTCATTCTCAATATCATGTGTTGAAGGACCAGCAACGCACTAATGGTTTCTAACTGATCACATTAGTGAGCCAATCACAATCAATATATATATATATATATGAGCTTGCCTAGATAAACCTTTCATCAAAGAATATCAAGAGAAGGAAGCAAATTAAATTATAGAAGTAAATTGGAAAATTGTTTAAAAATGTATTCTCTATCTGAATCATGAATGAGTTCTTTTTAATTGAAGCAAATGATTTCACAGAGAAATTAATCCAAAGGGGTTATAACAAAAATCAGCTTACTAAAATTAGTAAAGAGGTAGAATTCAAGCAGCCAATAGGATTGAGCTTGCATTCTATTGGCTATTCAAATCAGTCAATAGAATGCAAGCTCAATCCTATTGGCTGATTGGATAAGCCAATAGGATGAAAGCTCAATCCTATTGGCTGATTGCAACAGCCAATAAGATTCCCCCCCCTTAATTCCTATTGGCTTATAGAATTCTATCAGCCAATCGGAATGTAAGGGACACCATCTTGGATGACATAATTTAAAGGGAAACTTCATTCTTCAACAGACGCCAGAAGAAGAGGATGCTCCGCGCCGGATGTCTTGAAGATGGACCCGCTCCGCGCTGGATGGATGAAGATAGAAGATGCCGTCTGGATGAAGACTTCTGCCAGTTTGGATAAAGACTTCGGCCCGCATGGATGAAGACTTCTGCTGGCTTCGCTGAGGACTTCTGCCGCTTGGATGAGGATGGATGTCTGGTCTTCGAAAACTGTAAGTGGATCGTTGGTGGTTAGTGTTAGGTTTTTTTAAGGGTTTATTGGGTGGGTTTTAATTTTAGGTTAGGGGCAATGTAAAAGAGCTAAATGCCCTTTTAAGGGCAATGCCCATACAAATGCCATTTTCAGGGCAATGTTTTTTTAGATAGGTTTTTATTGCGGGGGTTGGTTGGTTGGGTGGTGGGTTTTACTGTTGGGGGTTTGTTTGTATTTTTTTTACAGGTAAAAGAGCTGATTTATTTGATGCAATGCCAATCAAAAGGCACTTTTAAGGGCCATTGGTAGTTTATTGTAGACTGGGGGGGGGGTATTTTGGGGGAGCTTTTTATTTTTATAGGGCTCTTAGATTAGGTGTAATTGTTTTTTATTTTTGATACTGTGGTTTTTTATTTTTTGTAACTTAGTGTTTTTTATTTTTTGTAACTTAGTGTTTTTTATTTTTTGTAACTTGGTTGTTATTGTTTTGTAATTTAGTAATTTTTAATTGTAGATTTAAATAACTTGAGTAGGGTTAGGTTTTTAAATATGTAATATAGTTAATTTAATTGGTAGTTTAATGTAGTTCTAGTATAATAGTTAGGGTAGGTTAATTAATAGTTTAATATAGTTTAATGTAATTTTAGTATAATAGTTAGGGTAGGTTAATTAATAGTTTAATATAGTTTAATTTAATTCTACAGGTAAGTTTAAATTTATTATAACATAGGGATGAGGTAATTTTAATTTAAATTTATCGGGTTGTTAGGTATAGGGGTTAATAGCTTATTTTAGTTTATGGCGGTTTAGGGGTTAATGGGTCTAGTAAGTGGTAGTGATGTGGGTTATTTAAGTTGCAGAGGAGTCCGGGAGTGGCAGGATAGGGGTTAATAACTTTATTTAGGTTGCGGAGGGGTCCGGGAACAGCGGGATAGTGGTTAATAACTTTATGTGTTGTGGGGTCCGGGAGCGGCGGGATAGGGGTTAAACATTTTAGTATAGTGGCGGTGTTTAGTGACAGGGTATAAATAAAGTTGGGAAAAAGCTGAATAGCAGCGAGATCAATGACTGTTAGTTAACAACAGTCCGCTGCTCATCGCTCCGTACTTGGTGTGCGGCTTTTTGACAGCTTTTTTTATAAATAAGGAGAGCATATTCAGGTCCACAGCCGCAATGTTAGGCGATGTTAGGCAAGCGTATTGGGGCCGTCAAATGCAGCATAGTTGACGGCTTGATAATTCGGCCTCTAGGTATCCAGAGGGTATCAACAGACGTCTAGATGTGGATCTCTGTTTCTAAATCCCCCTTACAATAATGCCCTAATTATACCTTTATAGATTTATCTAGACTATTTTCTCCCCTAACCGAATACCATTATCACCATATCCTCTTATCTTTTTCCTCTTAGGCCTATTAACATTGATATAATTATCAATTTGTAGTTACAATCGGCTAGATTTAGAGTTCTGTGGCCAAAGGGGTGCGTTAGCTACGCATGCTTTTTTTCCCCCGCACCTTTTAAATACCGCTGGTATTTAGAGTTCATAGAATGGCTGCGTTTTCAGTGCGTTAGGCTCCAAAAAGGGAGCGTAGAGCATAATTTACCGCCACTGCAACTCTAAATACCAGCGGTGCTTACGGACGCCGCCAGCTTCAAAAACGTTCTCGTGCACGATTCCCCCATAGGTGTCATATTTATTGTGCATGCCTACTTCTCTCATCTATCCTTTACAAGTAACTGTTTTTCCACACTTGGCGCTGACACCTCCCACAGAAATTAACATAAAATAACACAGGCACAAGGAATCACTGCTTGGTTATTTCTAAAGCAAGCTGTATACTTCACAGCCGCACTTACTGAACAACTCAAACCACTCGGCTGCGCTCTCACAGCAGCATCAACCTCTCGCGGAGTTAGCGGTGACGTCACACGCCAACGTACCTGGCCGCGCCGACCAGACCGCTCACAGCATAGCAATGGAGCAAGCTACCCTCGCCACCTCCGCTTCTAGGAAACCAATCTCCAGGCTTACTATTACCAGACCTCCTCCTTTATTACTTGAAGTAAGTCACGCTGATATTTAATGCCACAGTTCAAAGTCTTTGTTGCTGCCTAATCCAAACTTGGCTGAAACCAGATCTTGATCTCCCTTAGTGCGTTACTTGAATGTACCTTGTCTAACAGCTATTTCTGCCTTATCTCTCTAATAAATAACTGTCACGCTCATACAAATGACAGTAGATTCTGACTTAATACATATAATTGGGCCAAACCGTACTATATCTATATAAGTACTGAGTTAGTATTCCAGTCCTGGGATACTTAAAGCAATTGCTACAATACTTAACCCAGGTGTAGAGAATCAATACTTAGCTGGGCTATAAGCTCAATTATCTCAGCCATTGATCTCTAGAACCTAATATAAAACTAAAGTGCATTGGCTCATACTGCTACCCACGCTGCGCCCATTACTGTTAGCAGTATGTCACATACACTTAAAACAACACCACTAAGCTGCAGTTGTGGTCCTTACGTTAATCAAATCCATTTTGACTTGCAGGGAAGTACCGAATTATAGAAACCCTGACAATAGGAAACAATGGGGCAGTTTGAGCTTAAAAAAAATCTAACACCTGCAAAAAAGCAGCGTTCAGATCCTAACGCAGCCCCATTGTTTCCTATGGGGAAACACTTCCTAAGTCTGCACCTAACACTCTAACATGTACCCCGAGTCTAAACACCCCTAACCTTACACTTATTAACCTCTAATCTGCCGCCCTCGCTATCGCTGACCCCTGCATATTTTATTAACCCCTAATCTGCCGCTCCGTACACCGCCGCAACCTACGTTATCCCTATATACCCCTAATCTGCTGCCCCTAACACCGCCGACCCCTATATTATATTTATTAACCCCTAATCTGCCGCCCCCACTATTGCTGACACCTGCATATTTTTTTTAACCCCTAATCTGCCGCTCCGTACACCGCCGCAACCTACGTTATCCCTATGTACCCCTAATCTGCTGCCCCTAACACCGCCGACCCCTATATTATATTTATTAACCCCTAATCTGCCGTCCCCAAAGTCTCCGCCACCTACCTACAATTATTAACCCCTAATCTGCCGACCGGACTTCACCGCTACTCTAATAAATGTATTAACCCCTAAAGCTAAGTCTAACCCTAACACTTACACCTCCCTAAGTTAAATATAATTTAAATCTAACGAAATAAATTAACTCTTATTAAATAAATTATTTCTATTTAAAGCTAAATACTTACCTGTAAAATAAACCCTAATATAGCTACAATATAAATTATAATTATATTGTAGCTATTTTAGGATTTATATTTATTTTACAGGCAACTTTGTATTTATTTTAACCAGGTACAATAGCTATTAAATAGTTAAGAACTATTTAATAGCTACCTAGTTAAAATAATTACAAAATTCCCTGTAAAATAAAAAAGTACAAAAAATAAAAAAGAACTAAGTTACAAAAAATAAAAAATATTTACAAACATTAGAAAAATATTACACCAATTTTAAAATAATTACACCTACTCTAAGCCCCCTAATAAAATAACAAAGACCCCCAAAATAAAAAAATGCCCTACCCTATTCTAAAATTAAAATAGAAAAGCTCTTTTACCTTACCAGCCCTGAAAAGGGCCCTTTGCGGGGCATGCCCCAAAGAATTCAGCTCTTTTGCCTGTAAAAAAAAACATACAATACCCCCCCCAACATTACAACCCACCACCCACATACCCCTAATCTAATCCAAACCCCCCTTAAATAAACCTAACACTACCCCCCTGAAGATCTCCCTACCTTGTCTTCACCACGCAGGGTTCACCGATCGATCCAGAAGAGCCTCCGATGTCTTGATCCAAGCCCAAGCGGGGGGCTGAAGATGTCCATGATCCGGCTGAAGTCTTCATCCAAGCGGGAGCTGAAGAGGTCCATGATCCGACTGAAGTCTTCTATCAAGCGGCATCTTCAATCTTCTTTCTTCCGGATCCATGTAGTTCAACCCGCCGACGCGGAACATCCATCTTCACCGACGACTTCCCGACGAATGACGGTTCCTTTAAATTGGCTGATAGGATTCTATCACCCAATCGGAATTAAGGTAGGAAAAATCTGATTGGCTGATGGAATCAGCCAATCAGATTCAAGTTCAATCCGATTGGCTGATCCGATCAGCCAATCAGATTGAGCTCGCATTCTATTGGCTGATCGGAACAGCAGATTAGGGGTACATAGGGATAACGTAGGTGGCGGCGGTGTGCGGTCGGCAGATTAGGGGTTAAAAAATGTTAATAGAGTGGCGGCGATGTGGGGGGGCCTCAGTTTAGGGGTACATAGGTAGTTTATGGGTGTTAGTGTACTTTAGAGCACAGTAGTTAAGAGCTTTATAAACCAGTGTTAGCCCAAAAAGCTCTTAACTACTGACTTTTTTCTGCGGCTGGAGTTTTGTCGTTAGATTTCTAACGCTCACTTCAGCCACGACTCTAAATACCGGCGTTAGAAAGATCCCATTGAAAAGATAGGATACGCAAATGACGTAAGGGGATCTGCGGTATGGAAAAGTCGCGGCTGCAAAGTGAGCGTTAAACCCTTTCCTTACTGACTCTAAATACCAGCGGTAGCCCAAAACCAGCGTTAGGAGCCTCTAACGCTGGTTTTGACGGCTAACGCCAAACTCTAAATCTACCCGAATGTTAGTATGTGCCTTGAGTTATATCTTAATTGATAACATATAGCATATCCACTTTCAACTACAACCCTAATTGCTTTGACGTCAACTATTTTCTACATTAGTTCTATACTTTAGGACACATTTCATACTATCTCATAGTGATATCTTATATATCTTCATATGAATGTCATATTGACATCTCTAGGTTTATTATAATTATCCCATGTCCTTTCATTTTGTGTTGTGGTTACATATGTTGGTAGGACCAATCTTTTTTGTATATCTGATTTATCCCATTTTTCATTTTTATTTTCTTATTGTTATTCTCATTTATATTTTTACAGATACATATTAATTATTATTGCTTTGCTTTTTATTTATTATGTTTCATCTTTTTAGGCACCTAATTGGTTAATTTTATATTTGTATAAAAAATATTCATGCATTCATTTCTTTCGTTGCCATTTTTGTTCTATATGTTTATTGATTAATTGTCATATTATCCTTAGCAATTTCAGCTAATAACATTTGTTGTTAAACAAATTGCAATTTTGATATTATGTATAAACGTAAGTATGATGATCCCTACGTATGGAGCACTATTAAGTTCAATAGTGACTTTGTCTTTCATGTATGACAATGTTGTTCTTTCAACTTACTTGTGCTCTCCATATGATAGGGTTATCTTTATTGGATGATTGTAACATCATTACTGATTGGTCTGACATATGTATATAGCTCTGTGATGCCAGATTCTAAGTAGCCTCCGAAGAAGTGCATGTACGCATGTGCGAAACGCATCAGGCAAACACTGTCTGTGACCTGATATTTACACTGGCTGGATTTATCCAATAAACTTTGTGTTTAATAGACTTTTCAAGACTTTCAGAGTGACTTTTCCTTTTTTGAATCTTTTGTATCACTGCGGTTGGGAATACCGCCATATGGGTCCTGGAGAGGAACCTCCCCCCTCCATGCACTAGGAAGCTTTCACCGCTACATGCTAACAGCTTACAGCACTATGAGGGGGACACACAGACCGGACTTGCTCCAGAGGGGTCTTATCGCCCTTTTGGAAAGAAGAAGTCCACAGTTAGTCCTGGCATTCCACCTGACACAGCGAAAGTGGTAAAAGCTGAAGAGCTTGACCAACCAACCGTCAGGTATCAGATTACACCATCACCCTGCAGATCAGTATGCACAGAGGTAGAAGCGGAGGTAATTGTTGTGGGGGGAGAGAAAGGACATCCTTATCTTTAATTAAACCTATTTACTTTTATTCCCAGGATTACAGCATCTATTGGGACTATCATTAATCCACAAACTGGATCTCTGTTACACTGAACATAAGAGACTGTGGATTAGACCAAGCACTCCTTTATTATTGTAATTTGTGTCATTAAACAGGAGAATGTGTAATCAGTGTTTTTCCCATGACCTTTTTTTAGCAGGTGCACCACCCAGCTGATTTTACTAACCACCCGGCTAAAATTGTAGCCAATACTAATCTAATATTAGCTAAAAAAAGTTACATTTGTATTGCATAAATTGATAATGACATGATAATATCAGAAAATATTACACTGCCTCAACCCGGCTTCTTTATAATGCCACCCGTCTGGCAACATTTTCTGTGAACACTGGTAATAAGATTATTAACCTTTATGAAATGGTTTATAATAGCCAAAACACAAGTTGTTTTTTTATTGTTTTTAATTCAGCTCCTTTTGTTAACATACAATCCATGCTTGTCTTGACACTCTGATCAAAGTTTGATGACCTCTTTTCCTTTGGAAACCGGACAAACTTTTCCTATGAGAATGGATGCAAAAAAGTTACGGTATTCCTGCAGCTGGTGGTGAGCTTATCGAGCAGCTGTGAGGTCTCGGTTGGCGTGGTTAGTACTGTCAAGTACTTTTCTAAATGTGAGTGGGTGATTATCTATTCCATTTTTATAGTATCAAGATTTGGTTATACTGCACCATGAGGCAACTCCTTTTCTTTGCTGTTTTCTAAATACTGATGTATTTGACCAGTTTGAAGTGCTGCCTGTGGAGGACGTATTGAGACCCTACATAGTGTTTCTGTGGGACTCTTTGGAATTTTTTAGATCCTTGGGTGTATATATATTTTTTGTCACCTTTAATGTGTCGCTATCTATTTTAGTACAAGATATTTGGATGCATGACTGTATACCACTTGGAAATTTGCAAACCATCTTGTATGCTTTTAATTTTTTTTTTTATATTGGCTATGACATTGATTGTTTAGTTGGTGCCCCAAATAATCATATTAAGTTTTATAACATTTAAACTTTGCACTTTCTATTTTCTATTTTAATTCATATAGATTCTGTATACAGCAGTGTATTTAGTATTATGCTCTGACAGTTTTTGTGTAACTAAATCTAAATGTATTAAAATAAGTATAAAATAGAAAATAGAAAATGCAAAGCTTAAATGTAATAATACTGAAAGGACCCAATCTGAAGTATAAAGTAATATAAAATACTAAGTTCAAATTTTAAGTGTAACAAATCTCTCATATCATATCGTGCAGTGCCATGTTGCAATGGGCTTCTCACATACAGAATGAAATTCAGAGAACACCCTTTAGGGAAGTATAGCAAAATGTACCTGTCTAGAATCTTGAGAGATCCCAAAGTGCTGGAAGGTTCCTCCCTTTTTCTTTTAGCACTTAGTAGTAGGCACTACAATCACACCACAAACAGGGAAATCTTTTATCATCAGGCCCTTAGCTTGGCCCCAAGTCTTGACAGTATCAGATCCCCAGCAGTAGCACGCCTCCTGACCGTCACCTCACCAGCAGGGCAGCACTGGCTGCTCTAGAGAACCTGACCTTTGGTTACTGCAACATAGCCTGAGCTGTGCCGATAGGCTTAATAAATACTCCCTGATTTAAGGACTAGTGACAACGGAGGAAGTCCACTTCCCAATTGTTCACACATGGAATGTGAATTGCTGAAATGCTGCAATGATGGTGTTCTGCCCAAGTCAGAACGAATGCTACTTCTTTCATTTCTAAGGCACTTTGAGTCCTTCTTTGGAGATTGAGGCAAACCACTGCTGTGACATTATCTGACTGAAACCTGAGAAAAACTCCTGTCATAACAGGGGCAACTCTGGAGTGCCCTGAAAACTGCACATAGTTCCAAGATGATCATTTGTAACCTCATCTCCTGAAAAGACCAAAATCCATGGTACCAACGGCCTACTTACAGCAAAATCAAAAGGCCACTTCTCTCTGCTTATCTTCCTTACACGTCGCTCTTCATCTACTGCACCTCTCTTCCAATCACTTCACTGGCTCCCTCTTGCCTCTAGGATCAAACACAAAATTCTCACTCTGACATATAAAGCCCTATATCTCAGACCTTGTCTCCAGATACTCTACCTCCAGTCCCCTTCGCTCTGCTCATGACCTCCTACGCTCCTCCTCTATATTACTTCATCACACTCCCGTTAACAGGACTTCTTCAGACTGGCTCCCTAAAGACTCTACTGTTCAGGGATGCATACAACCTATGCTAACCTTTCTTTAAAGCACTCATATCGGTTTCTTTAAAGCACTCATATCGGTTACACTGGCTACATAATTAAGACAATCCTCAGTAGGAGTTTTAATGATTATCTGATATACCACAATTACTGTGTCTGAACACTCACAGACATACTTTACTAAATAACCACCAGTTGCCTAGGGTTTTTAAGTGTGCCCAATTTTTAAATTAAATATTAAAGCTTAATTTTTAATGTGTCATTTCTTTCACACACATGTCACGTCACATCATTGTTTTTCTATATGAGGATATGAGTGCTATGGGCATATAAGATTATAACTAAGGCCTGAATTTAGACTATTACTAGCCCACTCCTCTATATTCCTAGTAGTGCCATTGCACCCTTCTTTTCCTGTAATTTCCATTCCACTGTTGTAACATGTGAAGGTAGAATCTGTCAAAGGATAAAGCATCTGAAGCTGCAACCATGAGATCAACTACTTCCATGCATTGTAGTACTGATAGAAAAAGAGTTTGTTGAAGAAGGGCACAGGCCTTCTGCAACTTTAGTGAGCAAGTGTTTCTTGTTACAGAGCCTATGAAACTCTAGTATGTGGTTGTAAAAAGCTTTTTGGGAGGTTGATTTTCCAACCATGGGAACGAAGGAATGGGAGAACTACATTTGTATGTTCCTGAGCCATCTGAATAGAAGCAGACTTACCAGAATGTCATCTAATTAAGGAGCTACTGCCATGCCATGAGTTCTTCTCACTACAGACAAAAGAGCTCCGAGAACCTTTGAAAATATTCTTGGGAGTAACACACATTGATAATGCCTATTAAGGAAGGCAAATCTGAGGAATTTTGTATCATCCCTGTAAATAGGGATATGCAAATAGGCATCTTTAAAGTATGGAGTAGACGTAAATTTACCCTTCTGCACTAAAAGTTATATAGTGCAAAAAGTCTCCATTTTGAACATTGGAACTTTTTTAGAGTTTTGAGATTTGAATAAAACTGCTAATTCAACAGAAAGCTTGTGCAATGTTAAATGCTAACAGTGTGTGCTGTCAGCATTTAGCAAGGTCGAACAGACATTCACTACAAAAATCTAATAATAATGCTAATAAAACTAATTATTATTGTTATGTCTATTATTTTTATTTGTAAAATTGTAAAGATCTGAGAAAGACCTGAAAATGATTTAGTATAATTTCTTGTGTGCCATTTCTTATAGTTATATTGTCATTCCATGTTTGTATTACAGGTCTGGAAAGCTTGTTACAAGTATGCTGATAAAGCCATGGATCATATGCTTGATGATTACGAAATGGTATTCAAGGCTTTGCCATTAATCGATAAACAATGGTAAGAACATTCTTCCTGCTTCATATGTTTTGCAACAACTTCCATAGAAGATACTACAGTGCTCTGCAATGGGTCTCAGTGTTAATTTTAGCCCACTTTGACACTTTTGTTTAACATCTTAGAGAAAACTCACATACCATAATATTGTTGACAGGTACAGGTGAAGGGTCCAGTCTGATGTTTTTTATGTTGTTGATAGATTGACTGGGGTCTGATCTGATGAAAACATGTGGCTGACTGTTTTCACAGGGGCCAGATCTGATGTTTTTATGTGGCTGACATATGGGATACAGTAGTAGGGGGACTGATCTGATGAGGAGAGTAGCTGTTGAAGGGGCAACAGGGCTTTGGAGGTTGATTCTGGTATGTGGCTCACAGGGGCTTAAAGACCCTGGAATCTGATCTAAATTGTGAAAGGAGTATGTGATTTACTGAGGGGCTTTTGAGCCAGGGGAGTGATCTGAGGTGGGTATGTGGCTGACACAGAAACTGCAGGTCCAGGGTCAGATCTGATTGTAACTTGCAAACAAAAGGACTGCAGGGTTAAAAGTCAGATCTGAGATCTTATTAGTGAAAGAGGTATAGAGATAAAAACATGTTACTGAAGATTCAGGGTTCTGATCTGGTGTGATGTCGGCATGAGGCTAAGAGGAATTGCAAAATTCACCATAGTGACATTGAACACCTTAAACCACAGTCTTCTAGGGAAAAAATGCTACATAGGACAGTCTACTTTAGCTTTAAGTGATTTATTAATTCAGTATGCAGCAAAATTGCAGTTATATATAAGAGTATGTCCAGGTCTTGTAAGTAAGCGGTAGCGCTGTCCGTTTTGGTTTTGTCTGTGGTTAGTGTAGTCGGATTTCCCGCAAGGTTATAGAGGGATGAATAGTAAGAACGGAATACTTCTGCAATGGAGAAGCTATCACTTTTTACTTTTCCTGATAATTTTTTTAGGTTGTTTTTTGGCTTGTTGAGTTTTAAGTTGTTTGCGGCGGATTGTCCTGGCCAGGAGCTTACCAGCTTTTTTTCACTGTTCATAGAAACGCTGTTGCAGAAGCAGAGCTCGTTTCTGTTGATCATATTTTAAGAATTCATTCAATTCAGCTCTGGCTTGTTTTAGTTTTGTTAGGAGGGTATCACTTTTGGCATTCTGTTTGTGGGTGTTTTCAAATGTTAGTATCTCTTTCAAAAGGGTGTCATATTTAGCATTGCATTGTTTTGTTATGTTAGCTTTGTGTTTAATAAATTCCCCTCTAATAACACATTTGTGCGCCTCCCATATGTTGGTGTATTTGGTGTCTGGAGTTTCATTAAGTTGAAAATATTCAGTCAGTGTTTTTTCTATATCTGGTTTTGATAAGTGGCTGGTCTATGAGACGTCCAGTTTCCACTGAAATTGTGTTAGGGGTTTGTCTGGCCAGGCTATGCGGCAGGAGACCAGTGTGTGATCCGACTAGGTCATTCGTAGTATATGTATTGTTTTAACGAGTGTCAGGCCTATTGCATCAGTCATGATATAATCAATGTGGGAGTATGTGTTGTGGGGGTGTGAGTAAAACGTATAGTCTGTGAAGGTGGGGTGTAAAATGCCCAGATATTGTACAGTGCTAGGGAGCGCAGTTAATACGTTTAAGGTCCCTCTTGGGGATGGAAGAGTAGCCTCTAAATCGGGTTTAAGTGGTGTGTTAAAATCCGCTCCCAATATCAGAATTCCCTTCTGGAAGTCTAGTAGTTTATTGGATAGGTAACGCATAAATATTTTTTGTGATTTGTTAGGAAAGTATGTGTTTACTGCAGTTACAGGGTGTCCATACAGTAGTCCATTTATAGTTGGTAGTCTTCCCTCAGTATCTCTCTCTGTTTGTATTAGCTGAAAGGGGATATCCTGTCTGATAAGGATACATACGTCCATTCTTTTTGGAGGGGCCTGATGAGAAATAGGCAGTTGGGTACCTATTATGTAGCTATTTAGGCTCTTTACTCTTTTTGAAGTGTGTCTTCTGACTTCTTTTTGTTTATATAGATCATTTAGAATAATTGCCCTATTTTGTGGTGTGTATTGGTTGCTGGATGCATTGTAGTGGGTATGTAAGGGACTATGAGAAGGGATAGAAGTGTTAAATATAGGATTGGAATCATGAGATGCTTTGGGTGTGTGTGGGGTTATTTAGGAAGAATGAAGGTGGTAGGGAAAGGGGACAAGTGGGTAAAGGGGGTTGGAAGGTCACCAAGAGGGGTTCTGGTGGTGGGTTTTTAGGTGTAGGTCACTGTTTTTCACACACAAACAATTGACAATTGTACACAACTGGAAACAAAATTATAGATTCTTATCTGAGTTATCAGAATATAAAAAGAGTGGTTTGAAAGTCTATTAAGTCAACGTATAACAATGAAAACAAGTTTACATGGACAGAGAGACCCATTGTTTCCTATCTGTAGGGTATTGAGGTATTTAAACTATAACAGGGAGGTCCCAGTATTTGGAGTGGATATCACAAGTGTGACAGCCATTGGAGCAAATGGGTAAGGGTGGGGGGATAGAGGGCTATTGGGTGTTAAAAGAATCAATGCATTTGGCCTGTTCAAAGGATTGAGCTATCAGTTACGATAGTGGTATCTGAGCTATATTGCCATTAGTTAACATGTGTTAGGAGAGCAGGTATAGTGTTTTTCACCAGGTGGTTATATTTTAGATGCTATGGTGAGTTTAGAGGGGCCTATTACTGTTACAATTTGTGGGGGGGGGCATTATAGAGTCCGTACCACATTTGCCCGGACCAAGCCACAAGGATATATTTAAGCTATCTGATGGTTAGCAGCAATATAGCATTCAACAAAAAAAAATAATAATAAAGGAAACAGTGCAATTCAACTTGACAAATGTAAACAAACCATCATAGTGAATAGAGAAAACAAGTGCTACTCATCTGTCTTCATGAGTCCTTTGTCTTATCAAGCATGGCTTCAGAGTTATGAAGTCGTGCTAAGTCTTTCAGTAAGTGGAGCTTCATCCTATCGGCTGATTGAGACTTGGGTCCTTTGCAATTGGGTTTGGTTCTGAGTATCCGGTGCATGGTGTTTGCTTGTAGCGATTCCCAAAGTTGCGTAGAAAGCTGTGTGGTTCTCTTCCATTCTGAGAACTGCTATCTTCCCATTGCTGTTGGTGATGATACTTAGAGGAAAGCCCCAGAGGTAAGCGATATTATGCTGGCATAGGGTTTTTGTTATGTGTTTAATTTCTCTACACTTTTGGAGAGTAGCAGGTAATATATCAGAGAAAACTTGTATTGTGAAACCTGCTTGTGTAATGGGGGCTTTGGTTCTTGCACATCTATTCTTTGTCTACAAAGCTAAGAAAACAGACTATGACGTCCCTTGGTGGGGCTTTGTTCGGCTGTTTTGGTTGCAGTAATCATGTTCTAATGAGATTTCTGATGATGTGGGGGGTCCCTTTATTGTTCTGAAAAGGTTCTGCAGGTATCCATTAAGTGAGGTTGGGTTGATGTTTTCTGGAATTCCTCTTAAGCAAAGGTTATTTCTCCTGTTGCGATTATCTAGATCTAGGTTGAGCCTGCTTCTCCATTTTCTGCGTTCTTTTCAGGGCATACAAGTAGGTTAGTAATGCAAAGAACTAGGCTGGTGGTCAGTAATATGTAGATGAGGAATGTATAAAAAGTAGATGCTGCACTCTAGTATGCTTAAGCCTTCAGTTTATCTACTAATATGAGATAATTCAGCCTAGTATGTGTCAAACATTCAGTATAAGGGACACTTGTGGCTCCTGTCAGGGGATCCAATGATGTATTTATAGTTTGTCCGTCAGTAGTAGTTATTTGGACTCTTTTTAAGGCCTGTGCTGATTATAGTGAGTCCTGATCTGCCTTTTAAAATACTCACTGCAGTGTTTAAAGTGTCTGATGACGTTTTTATCTATTTTTTTAATTTTCCCTCAGTTAGCTACGCTGTGGAGCCTAGACCCAGACGATTGTTGTTCTCAGTAGGGCTGCTTAAGTTTTGGACTCTAATAGAGTAGTGTAGTCCCTGCGCCACTTCTATCTATATTCAGCGACTATTTGTGAGGCCTGTGGTGTAGGTGCATATAAGTCAATGGTGTACGGCCCCCTATACTTGCTTTTGTGTGCAGGTGTGTCCTTGGGAATGGGTGTCTATTCCGGTTGAATCTCTGTTAGGTATAGCAATGCTGTGTGTGCTCCGATCAAGGCTTCTGCATTGGGTAGATTGTGGTGTGACGCACCACCATTTCAGCACTGCAGCTTCTTATTTACCCCAACCGCCACTCTGTTATAGCGGCTAACATGAAATTCATTACCTGCATATTTTAGGTGCTATGTACCATTGCTTGAGGGCAGTTATGTTAGCTGGGAACCGCTCTGATTGTAGCGGCAACGTTTAGGGCTTCAGAGCCTTCTCAATATGCGGCCATCTTCCTGGGCTGCTAGGCTCCGCCCTCCATACAACATTTTATCCCTCACACTTTCCTTAGTCATACATATGGCCAAGAGAAAGGAGAAAATAAGAACGTAGGAAAGAAAAAGCAGGGTAAAAGAAGTGCAAACAAGTACTGGCGCAAGTTGTTATGGAAAAAAATACATTTTGTTTTCTTTCAAAAGATGGTGAGAGTCCACAAGCCATCACATGTAGAATCCTAATACCCATGAGACCACCATAGAATAGGGTCGGAAACAGTTAAGGCAGGTAGAGGTACAAAACAGCAAACCTGCCTTGCAAATCTGTTCAATGGAAGCTTCATTTTTAAAAGCTCAAGAGGTGGTGACTGTTCTGGTAGAATGAGCAGTAAATCATTCAGGGGAGACTTACCCGCTACTAGGTATGCCATACGAATCAAAGCTTTAAGCCAAGCTGCCAAGGTGCTTGCAGTAACTTTCTGGCCTTGCAGGGATCTGAGAAATGGATAAACAATGAAAAAAAGTCTGAATCCTTTAGTGGTGTGAAGATAAAAATTTAAAGGGATAGTAAAGTCCAAATTAAACTTTAAAGATTCAGATAGAGCATGTCATTTTAAACAACTTTCTAATTTACTTTTATCATCAAATTTTCTTTGTTCTCTTGTTATTCTTAGTTGAAGGCTCATATGCTAATTTCTAAGCCCTTGAAGGCCGCCTCTCACCTGAATGCATTTGACAGTTTTCACAGCTACAGGGTGTTAGTTCATGTGTTTCATATAGATAACACTGTGTTAACGCACATGAAGTTATTGAAGTTATTTAAGAGTCAGAACTAATTGCCTGAAATGCAAGTCTGTCAAAATATCTGAGATAAGGAGGCAGTCCGCAGAAGCTTAGATACAAGGTAATTACAGAGGTAAAAAAGTATATTTCTATAACCGTGTTGGTTATGCAAAACTGGGGAATGGTAAATAAAGGGTTTATCTATCTTTTGAAACAATAACATTTTTGGTGTTTACTATCCCTTTAACTTATGAAGTAATTTCCCATAAGCATTTTTTTTGGAGCTGGACAGAGAAATGGGACTAAAATTTCCTGATTGATGTTTTCAGAAGAAAACAACCATAGGAAGGAAAGTAGTTTGTTCTTAAAGCTGATTTATCCTGAAGAGAAATCAGTTAAGGAGAATCGCAAGATAGAGCAGAAAGCTCAGATATTCGGCTGGCCAAGAGAAAGAGAACCTCTCTAGACAACAGTTTAATGTCCAGTCAGCTGAGCCTGAGGAACCCTCAAAACCAAGTTAAGGGTCCACATAGAGAAAATAGGCCTGAAAACTGGTCTTATCCTGACCAAAAGCTTGAACAAAGACTAGAATATCAGGAAAACTCAAAATCTTCTTGTGTTACAAGACTGAAAGGGCATACATCTGGCATTTAAGGGAACTGGCTGGTAAACAGATAAACATTTTTGAAATTTTAGAGTGAGTGTACCGTTTTTCAGAGTGAATGTACTGTTTAAGTTAGCAGGAAGGTCCAAAGAACTGTCCCATGGGATAACCAAGGTGGGCAAAAGACACAGACTCAGCACATAGGTTACAAAGCTGAGTAGGGGGACACTCCACATTTCCTTACATTGCAACCACATATGAGAAGGGGTTATATTGTCAGTAGATTGCCCTTCTATTGGATCAGTGCTAATACTTTAGGTAAACTAGTTTTCTCTATAACGAATTAGAATAGTCAGGACAGGCAAGTATCTACAATGGGATATCAGCACAGAAATACAATATAACAGGCAAAGAAAGGGTTACACCCTCAGCAGAACATGCAAATATTGGCACAATTTAAGACTAAACTACCTGTGAGGGAATCCGAAAATGGGGTACTGTCTTTTTAAGATAAAACATGCACTTTAAATTATAAAAAAAAATAACCGTAAGAGTCAATATAAATGTTTGCAAAGCTCTTGTTATTAAGGGTGTTTACCACTCCAAGCCTCTGAGGAGAAATTGCAATTGTATCATTAACAATGACCACCGTCTGTGAGGGAAAGGAGGAACAGAGCACACAAGTTTGGTGGGAAAACTTTAATCCCTTAGGTCTGCATAGAAAGTAGTTCAGAAACCTCTGAAACTGAGCTCCCTAGCTTCAGAAATGATTCTGGTCATCTGAGAGCCTTCTGAGAATGAGGAGCAGAGCTCTGGTATGAGCTAAAGCCTGCACCAGCAAATTTAAAGAGACAGCACCTCGATTTTACTCTAAATGTGTAAAAGTGCCCAAAACTGTATGTAGTGTTATCTGGTGTATGTCACTATGCTCCCAGGTTATGTGAATCATGTATACATGATGGGCTATATGAGTGCAAATACCGGTTTACCTGTCAGCAATCACTCTACCATGCTGCAGGAGACCTGCTTCAGTTGGAAGAGCATATTCTGTGTAGTATATATTGGTTCAGAGGTATATAGATGAGGCCAACAAAAAGAGGCTGATGGATGAATCCCAGCAACACCTGAGGCAGGCTAGTGACAAACTTCCAAAAGGAGATTTTCTCTCACTGCCAGATGTGCTTCTGTATTCCCCTCTGTCCTATTACTAGCTTTCTGAGGGGCTAATGGGTCTTACATGGGTCTGAGAACCCCTTTCAAACTACATGTAGATCATCATGCTGGAGAAAAAAAATTACTAAGTAATCATGGGAAAGTAGGAGGGGTTAAAACTGTTTTGCCTCCTCTTGTAGGACTGGACTTAGATCACACATCTGATGGCTCATAGACTCTCACAATCTTATGAAAGAAAAAGACCTCAGTCTTAATCAGGATATTCTATCAACCCCATTCTCTTGATTTATAGTTATTTGGATGTTGTATGCAAGTTAGTTTGGGGAAGATTAGCAACCTTTGCAACATTAACACATTAATAGCAGAAGTGCTCATGATTACACATTGGAAACAACATTTAATAACTCAGTACATTATTAGAACTGATATTCAGATGAACACCATTTATTCTCTTGTTACTGTTGCAAAGACAGAAATCTATACTGTTCTTTATCAAGCAACATTATTGGTTTGATCTGTTCAAGAATGATTTAAGATGTATGAGCAGAGCCTTATTTTGTTTTGTTTGTAAAGCACTGTACTGTATCATTGTTTCACTTGCTTGTTTTATTATATCCTGAGTGCTAGGGAAGGGAGAAGAAAAATCTGTGCAGCAGTTCCTAACGGCTAGATTTAGAGTTGGGCGGTAGCCGTCAAAACCAGCGTTAGAGGCTCCTAACGCTGGTTTTTACCCCCCTCTGGTATTTGGAGTCAGTCAGGAAAGGGTCTAACGCTCACTTTGCAGCCGAGACTTTTCCATACCGCAGATCCCCCTACGTCATTTGCGTATCCTATCTTTTCAATGGGATCTTTCTAACGCCGGTATTTAGAGTCGTGGCTGAAGTGAGCGTTAGAAATCTAACGACAAAACTCCAGCCGCAGAAAAAAGTCAGTAGTTAAGAGCTTTCTGGGCTAACGCCGGTTTATAAAGCTATTAACTACTGTGCTCTAAAGTACACTAACACCCGTAAACTACCTATGTACCCCTAAACCGAGGCCCCCCCACACCGCCGCCACTCTATTAAATTTTTTTAACCCCTAATCTGCCGCTCCGTACACCGCCGCCAGCTACATTATCCCTATGTACCCCTAATCTGCTGCCCCTAACATCGCCGACACCTACATTATATTTATTAACCCCTAATCTGCCCCCCAACATCGCCGCTACCTTACCTACACTTATTAACCCCTAATCTGCCAACCGAACCGCACCGCTACTATAATAAATGTATTAACCCCTAATCCGCCTCACTCCCGCCTCAATAACCCTATAACAAATAGTATTAACCCCTAATCTGCCCTCCCTAACATCGCCGACACCTAACTTCAAACATTAACCCCTAATCTGCCGACCGGAGCTCACCGCTATTCTAATATATTTTTTAACCCCTAAAGCTAAGTCTAACACTAACACCCCCCTAAGTTAAATATAATTTTTATCTAACGAAATAAATTGACTATTATTAAATAAATTAATCCTATTTAAAACTAAATACTTACCTGTAAAATAAATTATAATTATATTGTAGCTATTTTAGGATTAATATTTATTTGCGGCGCAAGCGAGGGAACCCGCGTCGCCCGCAGTTTCAGCTCGCAACTCGCGCTATCCAATATACGGCGCCGTCAGATGCTAACGTGCCGTAAGTCGGATAAACCAGCGATGTCCAGAAATCTGCGCAAGTACAAATTTCTGGCGTCACTATTGACGTGTCGCCACGTTATAAACTGCCGGCGCCTACAAAACCTTACTAAAGTATGAAATCACCCGCACTGTCTAACACGCCTCCTAAACATAGCCCGACACGTCTAACCCTCTATCCGCTATCCCCCCTCACTATCCTAACAATAAAAAATGTATTAACCCCTAAACCGCCACTCCCAAATCCCGTCGCAACCTAATAAAGTTATTAACCCCTAAACCGCCGCCAGCTATATTAAATCTATAACTCCCTAAAGTGAGCCCCTAACACTGCCGCCATCTACCTTACCTACCCCCTAAAGTGAGCCCCTACCCCACAGCCATCTATTTTAAAATTATTTAACCCCTAAAATACTAAACTATCCCTACCACTAAACCTAAGTCTAACTCTACAAATAGCCCTGAAAAGGGCTTTTTGCGTGGCATTACCCCAAAGTAAACTGCTCTTTTGCCAGCCCTTAAAAGGGCTTTTGGCGGGGCTTTGTCACAAAGTAATCAGCTCTTTTGCCTACAATCTAAATCCCCCTACACCGCCGCCAGCTATATTAAACACATTAACCCCTAATCTAATCCCCCTACACCGCCGCCAGCTATATTAACTATATTAACCCTAATTATATTAGGGTTATATAGTTAATATAATTATTATATTATATATATTAACTATATTAACCCTAATTATATTAGGGTTAATATAGTTAATATCGTTATTATATTATATATATATTAAGTATAATAACCCTATCTAACTCTAACAGCCCTAACTAAACTCTTATTAAAATAAATCTAATATTAATATTATAAACTAAAATATTCCTATTTAAATCTAAATACTTACCTATAAAATAAACCCTAAGATAGCTACAATATAATTAATAATTACATTGTAGCTATTTTAGGATTAATATTTATTTTACAGGCAACTTTGTAATTATTTTAACCAGGTACAATAGCTATTAAATAGTTCATAACTATTTAATAGTTACCTAGTTAAAATAATATTAGGGTTAATATAGTTAATATCGTTATTATATTATATATATATATTAAGTATAATAACTAGGGTTGCACCGATACCATTTTTTTAAGACCGAGTACAAGTACCGATACTTGTTTTTAAATACTCGCCGATACCAATTACCGATACTTTTTTTAATGTCATGTGACAGTTTACCAAGCACAATACAGACTAATTATTTAAGATTCCTTCTTTATAATTATGAAGGACTGTAGCTCAAAAGACATTATGAAATAATAAAACAGGTTTTATTTGTCACAAAGTTCACAGAACATGTTTAGAAATAAAAATATTACAATAAAATATATTAACAACAACAATAAATAACAAATATAAAATTGCAACCAACCAAAAGTGCCATACAGTAAAAAATAGAACAGAATACTGTTTAATCATGGTGAACAACACTATGGGCTAGATTACATTTGACTGGTAAGCTTTACCAATGCTCTCATTACACATCCTACTCCATTAAAGGCTATGGAGTTGGAAATGTGAACAGAACACTGGTAAAGCTTACCAATCAAATGTAATCTAAATCTAGTCCTATAATTGCAGGATGAGTGTTCATTGGGATTAACTTAATTTTTCCTATGAGTACTCTTCCTGCAATTATATAAGCTAAGATGTTCCTCAGAGTACAGTATGTTTTGAACATAATTGTGCAAGATGAGAACTAGCAGTATAAAAGGCAATCTAGCAATTAGAATAATTTTCAAAAGTTAGTGGCAAGTTCTTTTTAAGGAACAGGACAGAAGCATCTCTGCATGTTCAGCTATAAGTCTGTTTTTGCTATCAGTAAGGAGGTTCAACTTTCCCACAAGATATTTTTGGGCCATTTTAGCCAGAGCTGGAAATCTCAGTTTATTAACTGCCCAGTACTTCAGGTGTTTGTCTGAACGCAGTACAGTGATCTCTCCTACAATAATACAAATAAGAGCAATTTGTATTGGCAGAACAGTAGTAAACCATTTTTAGTTTAGTCTCCACTTCAGCTTTAAATGAAATGGGAACATGCAGCTTGAAAAAAACACCACAAGATAGCATATGGGTAGTAAGTGGAGGTATCGGTTTAAGTATCGGTGCATTTGCACGAGTACAAGTACTCATGCAAGTACTTGGTATCGGTACCGATACCGATACTAGTATCGGTATCGGTGCAACCCTAATAATAACCCTATCTAACTCTAACAGCCCTAACTAAACTCTTATTAAAATAAATCTAATATTAATATTATAAACTAAAATATTCCTATTTAGTGTTCTGGTCTGTATATTAATTTTCATTCCCTTACATATATTTTGTGCGAATACCACTAATCATAAATTTAGCTAGCTGGATTTCACTGCTTCTCAAAGAGATTAATATTACACTAGTGCTGTATCACAAGATCATTGTTGTTGCAGGTTGCTGTGCTGTTGATATATTCCTATTAACCCTGAGATATACTGTGTTTTTAATGTTACATCTGATATCTACTATATATATATATATATATATATATATATATATATATATATATATATATATATATATATATATATATATATATATATATATATATGCATAGACATAGTGTTTATTGTTTTTAATATTATCCATAGATGTGTCCATAACAGATTATTCTAGAGTGGTTATTGAAAAATGAGGTTTATAAGTTGAGATCCAAAAGTGGTCTCCTTTATTGGAATTAACCTCCTTCTCTTGGACTATATAGTGATGAGGCCCATGAGTGACCTCTTATATTAATAAGGAGGGTAACAGATCATTAGGCATTTGAATCATTCGCTATATGTATTGATTTCTGTTTCTCAAAAATCTACACTGTATGGTTGAAGCTTCTTGTCCTGTGATGAGTGTATTACAGCGAATATTGTATTCTACTGTTTTAAGTTTTCTGTATGCCTTATTTTGAACCTCAAATAAAAAAATAAAAAATATTCCTATTTAAATCTAAATACTTACCTATAAAATAAACCCTAAGATAGCTACAATATAATTAATAATTACATTGTAGCTATGTTAGGGTTTATATTTATTTTACAGGTAAATTGTTAATTATTTTAACTAGGTATAATAGCTATTAAATAGTTAATAACTATTTAATAGATACCTAGTTAAAATAATTACCCAATTACCTGTAAAATAAATCCTAACCTAAGTTACAAATACACCTACACTATCAATAAATTAAATAAACTACAAATATCTATCTAAAAATACAATTAAATAAACTAAACTAAATTACAAAAAAAACAAGCAATAAATTACAAAAAATAAAAAAAAGATTACAAGATTTTTAAGCTAATTACACCTATTCTAAGCCCCCTAATAAAATAATAAACCCCCAAAATAAAAAAATGCCCTACCCTATTCTAAATTAAACAAGTTCAAAGCTCTTTTACCATACCAGCCCTTAAAAGGGCTTTTTGTTGGGTATTTACCCCAAGTTAACAGCTCTTTTGCCTGTAAAAAAAAGAACACAACACCCCCCCTACATTACAACCCACCACCCACATACCCCTATTCTAAATCCACCGAAACCCCCTTAAAAAAACCTAACACTACCCCCCTGAAGATCTCCCTACCTTGTCTTCACCCAACCAGGCCAAACTCCTCATCCGATCCGGGCGATGTCTTTATCCAATTGGCAAAGAAGAAGTCTTCATCCCGGTGATGTCTTTATCCAAGCGGCAAAGAAGTCTTCATCCCGGCGATGTCTTTATCCAAGCGGCAGCAAAGTCTTCTTCCATCCGGCAGGATCTTCCATCAATCTGAATCAGCCAATCAGATTCAAGTTCAATCCGATTGGCTGAACCAATCAGCCAATCGGATTGAACTTGAATCTGATTGGCTGATTCAATCAGCCAATCAGATTTTTCTTTAGAGTGAGAGAAGGTGGGGGTGGGGCAGAGTATATTGTACACAAGAGATTCAGTGGTTAAGGGCAAATGGCCCGATTTGAGTTTTATAATCTCCCAACCACTGATACCTCCTGCCACAGATTTAAAGTTAAGGGCAAGATACAACTAACAAGTAATTGTAAATAGACTTACAAGTAAGAATAGGTAACTTAAATCTGTGAGGAAAATTCCACCAATGCCCTCGCAAATCAGAGCTAGATAGTTTTTAGTTAGAAAAAATATTTTTCTCCATTCATACACTAAAATTTATTAAAGTCAAAATTTTAACCACACATACATTTAGCAAGAGCTAAGAATTAAAAACACTACACCTAAGTTGAGCTGTGATTTTTAGATTAGTCTGAAATCAGTATCAAAGGTATCTGGCAGCAAAAATTATAGATATAGGCTAAGCCCTTACAATCCGAGGGCTAGATTAAGTTTAATTTTTAACCAATTATTAAAGCTGCATTATACCAGACCAACAAAGGTGAGCAAGTTAAAAAAAGGGGAAAGACAGAGCTTATCCCAGAGGACCCCTGACGTACGTTTCACAAAAAACGCTTCCTCAGAGGGGTGTGGAGCCGCTGCAAAATGTTATATTTATGAGTCTGTAAGACTCTCCTCCGATGTTTGAGTGGGTATGCCTGATTGCCAAAGTTACATTTTAGTTGGCTCATGTGAGTGTCAATCACCAAAGTGACTGGTGATAGGGTACTTCCCCCTACCGTACCCTATCACCAGTCACTTTGGTGATTGACAATAGGGGTATGTGGGTGGTGGGTTGTAATGTTGGGGGGGGGGTGTTGTGTTCTTTTTTTTTACAGGCAAAAGAGCTGTTAACTTGGGTTAAATACCCTGCAAAAAGCCCTTTTAAGGGCTGGTAAGGTAAAAGAGCTTTGAACTTGTTTAATTTAGAATAGGGTAGGGCATTTTTTTATTTTGGGGGTTTATTATTTTATTATGGGGCTTTGAATTAGGGGATAGATCAGTTAGATGGTGGCGGTTTTAGGGGCTCACAGTAGGGGGTTAGTTTATGTAGATGGCGGCGGTTTAGGGGTTAAATACTTTATTAGGGATTGCGGCGGGGGATCGCGGTTGACAGGTAGATAGACATTGCGCATGCGTTAGGTGTTAGGTTTTATTTAGCAGATCGCGGTTGACAGCTAGATAGACATTGCGCATGCGTTAGGTGTTAGGTTTTATTTAGCAGATCGCGGTTGACAGGTAGATAGACATTGCGCATGCGTTAGGTGTTAGGCTTATTTAGCAGCTAGTTTAGGGAGTTACGGGGCTCCAATAGTCAGCGTAAGGCTGCTTTTTGTGGCGAGGTGAAAATGGAGTAAGATTTCTCCATTTTTGCCACGTAAGTCCTTACGCTGTATATTGGATACAAAACTGTGCTGGTTTGGTATACCTGCCTATGGCCCAAAAAACTACGGGCGACGGCAGAAATATACGTGCGTAACTTCTAAGTTACGCCGTATATAGGATACCAAACCAGCACAAATATTGGCGTCGCCAGCTTTTGCGGGCGACGATTTTTATCGGATCGGGCCCCAGAGATCTGGTTAACTGTTTTGCAAACCTATAAATTTGCAAAAAAACACATAAAAAATGTATCTTTGTATGTGTCTTTATCATTTAATAATCTGTTAGCTTCATTAACATTTGTACCATTTGTTTAAATAGTTCCAAGTTTCTACACTTCTCATTTGAGGGTTGAACTTAGAATTTAATTTTAGATCAGTATGTTTTATCTCTGGAGTGGATGTATCTCTGTTACTTATGTTTTAAATTAAGTCAAATTTCTTTGTATGGGATTCTTTATAAAAAAAAACCTTTTAAGGGTAAGTTTTCTAACATATTGACTTTTAAGTATGTGTGTATTGAACTTATTTATTCTTGCTGTAGGAGCAAAGCTCAGACCCATCTTTAATACTTTCTCTTCTTCCTTAGTGAGTTCTTTACTACTAAAAGGAACACTAAACCCAATTTTTTTCATTTGTGATTCAGACAGAGCATGACATTTTAAGCAACTTTCTAATTTACTCCTATTATCAAATTTTCTTCATTCTCTTGGAATCTTTATTTGAAATGCAAGAATGTAAGTTTAGATGTCGGCCCATTTTTGGTGAACAACCTGGGTTGTTCTTGCTGATTAGTGGATACATTCATCCACCAATAAAAAAGTGCTGTCCACAGTACTGAACCAAAAAACTTAGGTGCCTTCTTTTTCAAATAACGATAGCAAGCGAATGAAGAAAAATTGATAAAAAGAGTAAATTAGAAAGTTGCTTAAAATTACATGCTCTATCTGAATCACGAAAGAAAAAAATTGGGTTCAGTGTCCCTTTAAATTGAATATTCCTGATGGTGAGTCTATTTGGTTCTCTTTGTGTTTCTTTCCTGTTCTTCCTCCTCTTGTCCCTCTCTATTTCTTTTTCTTTTCGGTGGTGCATTTGGTGCTAACTGGTTTCTTAATGTTTCTGGTCCCCCTAAAAAATTGTCCTTATTTCTTGGAGAAAATGTTTCTGTATTTAATCTCTCATATCTTATTTGTTGCAATTCTCCATTCTTGATTTTTATTCACTATAGGTGGCCTTCCATATGTCTGTGCCCTGTGCATTTGACTCCTATCTTCCCTAAAAGTGTCTTCCCTAAGTCTATCATAATATCTATTTTGGTAGTTGGCATTTTCTCTATAGCGTTGTGAGCAGTTTTCACCTCTGTGTGAGTACCATCCTCTGTGACAAGAAAGGAGAATGAAATTATTAAAAATCTACAAAATAATAAAGGGAGGAGGAGTGGTTGTTCGAGATACAGTCAAATATGTTAATGAAGCTAACAGATTATTAAATGACATATACAAAGAATGAAACTACATCCAACAAAGAAATTTCTAATTAAACTTACAAACTTGCTTGAGGATGCACTTAAACAGGGAATAATACACAAAAAAAGAATATGATTTCCTCTGCCCCAGATTCCCAAAAATACCGATATTTTACTATCTGCTGAAGATTCATAAAGAACCAACTCACCAGGGAGGCCCATAATATCGGGCATAGGGTTGATAACCTCGAATTTTCTAGAGTACTACGTAAAAATGTTACCATCCTTCCTTAACCCTTTGAGTGCTAAGAACTTTCCCACCTGGGTGCTAAGATTTTTTAATGTTTTTAATGTTTTTTTTATTTTTTTTAACAATTTGTCTTTTTTACTTTTTTTTATTTTTTTCAGACTTGGGGGTCTTACACTGTTGTAAAGGTTAGGCAATTACCTTTCCAATGGTCTTGGGGGTCTGTAGCTGCTTAGATGCCTGAGATACAGGCTTCTAAGCAGCATGTCCCCTGCTCCTATACTTAAAATTGTTAAGTATAAATAAAGTTTCACGGTGACGTCATTACATTATTGCGCATGACGTCACCATGCAAAACGAGATGCCCCGGCGATGTCTGTCACTCTACAGGCACGATCGCCGGGGTAGGAGCGGATGGGAGCCCCCAGATCTCCCTAAAGGTGGGAGAGTGCTAGTGACGGCTCTGAGCCGTCATTAGCCCCAGAGTGGGAAACTCTGTGACGGCTCAGAGCCGTCATTAGCCTTCAAAGGGTTAAAGATACAACGGATATATTATAATGTCTAAATATTCTAAATTGGGAAGATAATTATAATAATGGGGACTTGACATCTCCTCACTATATACCAGTAATCAACACACCCTGGGGATAGAAGCAACTGATATGTATATGACCAGAGACAATTGTCATGCCGCACCGCTCTAGCCATTGCTAGGGGCGCAGCGTCTCCTTCCTGCTGATTTCCAGGGGCAGTGTCGGCTCAGGCGTCTGCTTCCTGCTCGTTGCCAGGGGCAGTGTTGGCTCAGGATGCTTGCGGTGCTGACGTCATTGCTGCATGCTCCTGATGCCAGTAGGAACTTACTGGCATGAATACTGTGCCTATTTAAATCCTGCACTAACGATCCGTCACTGCCCAAGTATAGGTGTTACTCTGTGTGATCCTGGGTGTGACAGATTGTTCTACAGGGAGTGCAGAATTATTAGGCAAATGAGTATTTTGACCACATCATCCTCTTTATGCATGTTGTCTTACTCCAAGCTGTATAGGCTCGAAAGCCTACTACCAATTAAGCATATTAGGTAATGTGCATCTCTGTAATGAGAAGGGGTGTGGTCTAATAACATCAACACCCTATATCAGGTGTGCATAATTATTAGGCAACTTCCTTTCCTTTGGCAAAATGGGTCAAAAGAAGGACTTGACAGGCTCAGAAAAGTCAAAAATAGTGAGATATCTTGCAGAGGGATGCAGCACTCTTAAAATTGCAAAGCTTCTGAAGCGTGATCATCGAACAATCAAGCGTTTCATTCAAAATAGTCAACAGGGTCGCAAGAAGTGTGTGGAAAAACCAAGGCGCAAAATAACTGCCCATGAACTGAGAAAAGTCAAGCGTGCAGCTGCCAAGATGCCACTTGCCACCAGTTTGGCCATATTTCAGAGCTGCAACATCACTGGAGTGCCCAAAAGCACAAGGTGTGCAATACTCAGAGACATGGCCAAGGTAAGAAAGGCTGAAAGACGACCACCACTGAACAAGACACAAGCTGAAACGTCAAGACTGGGCCAAGAAATATCTCAAGACTGATTTTTCTAAGGTTTTATGGACTGATGAAATGAGAGTGAGTCTTGATGGGCCAGATGGATGGGCCAGTGGCTGGATTGGTAAAGGGCAGAAAGCTCCAGTCCGACTCAGACGCCAGAAAGGTGGAGGTGGAGTACTGGTTTGGGCTGGTATCATCAAAGATGAGCTGGTTGAGGATGGAGTCAAGCTCAACTCCCAGTCCTACTGCCAGTTTCTGGAAGACACCTTCTTCAAGCAGTGGTACAGGAAGAAGTCTGCATCCTTCAAGAAAAACATGATTTTCATGCAGGACAATGCTCCATCACACGCGTCCAAGTACTCCACAGCGTGGCTGGCAAGAAAGGGTATAAAAGAAGAAAATCTAATGACATGGCCTCCTTGTTCACCTGATCTGAACCCCATTGAGAACCTGTGGTCCATCATCAAATGTGAGATTTACAAGGAGGGAAAACAGTACACCTCTCTGAACAGTGTCTGGGAGGCTGTGGTTGCTGCTGCACGCAATGTTGATGGTGAACAGATCAAAACACTGACAGAATCCATGGATGGCAGGCTTTTGAGTGTCCTTGCAAAGAAAGGTGGCTATATTGGTCACTGATTTGTTTTTGTTTTGTTTTTGAATGTCAGAGATGTATATTTGTGAATGTTGAGATGTTATATTGGTTTCACTGGTAAAAAATAAATAATTGAAATGGGTATATATTTGTTTTTTGTTAAGTTGCCCAATAATTATGCACAGTAATAGTCACCTGCACACACAGATATCCCCCTAAAATAGCTATAACTAAAAACAAACTAAAAACTACTTCCAAAACTATTCAGCTTTGATATTAATGAGTTTTTTGGGTTCATTGAGAACATGGTTGTTGTTCAATAATAAAATTAATCCTCAAAAATACAACTTGCCTAATAATTCTGCACTCCCTGTATGTACCTAAATACCATTGTTGCTGAACCTGTTTGTTTACTGACTAATCTACCTGCCTTAACCCTTAAACTACTGTACTGATCATTGTTGCTGAACCTGCCTGTCTGCTGACTACTCTACCTGCCTTAACCCTTAAACTTCTGGACTGATCATTGTTGCTGAACCTGCCTGTCTGCTGACTACTCTACCTGCCTTAACCCTTAATCTGCTGGATTATTTACTGTTGCCAATCCCTGCCTGCCTGACCATTCTAGTGCTTTATCCCTGGACTGCTCTGCTGTTGCCGCTGGGAACTGTCCTGTCTGTGGTGAGTGCCATCTTCCTCATCTCATTGACTTTCTCTGCTCTGGGATATTCCCTATCATTCCGGCTCGACACCAGGATAACAAGACTACTGGCCGAGTTCGGTCAATCTGGACTCTAGCTTTCAGGAAAGGCAAGCCAAGAGAGACAGAACAAGGAGGGTCCTTCCCTCCCGTCCTCCTATTCACCCAGTTTCAGCAGCATACGCTACCCCTTCAGCAGCTCTGGTTACCTCAGTAGAGGAACCCATGGATCTCTCCTCCTTCAAACCCTCAGAGTCTGAAAGGCAGAGAAGAAGGAGACTGAGACTATGTTTTTATTGTGGATCTAGCACCCACCAACTAAAAGACTGTGACATTCGGCCGGGAAAAGCCAATGCTTAGAGGATAACGCTGGGGTACCTCTAACCATGGTTTCAACTAAATCCCCTTACTCCTCTCAGATCCTGGTACCTGTTACCCTTACCTTCCTTCAGAATACTGTCCACACTTCATTGATTCAGGGGCAGCTGGAAACTTCCTGGATCACTGTTTCATGATTCAAGCTGGTTTGCCTCTTCTGCAGAAAAGACATTGTCTCAAAATAACAACCCTGGATAGCACCCCCATTGGTTCGGGCATGATCCATTTTGAGTCAGCACTCCTGACCCTGACTGTGGGAGTCCTCCACACTGAACAGCTGCAGTTTGAGGTCATTCATTCCCCAGCACAGCCTGTCATCCTTGGTCTTCCTTGGCTTTGGGTACACATTCCACAGTTCGATTAGACTGAGGCACAACTGGCCTCCTGGGGTACCTCCTGTTTCCACTTCTGCCTTGCTAAAGTCATTCCTCTGCCCCGTATTCCCATAGCCACTATACAGACTCCTTCAATCCTTCCTTCAGTATACAGGTAGCCCTCAGTTTACGCCGGGGTTAGGTTCCAGAAGGAAAGGTTGTAAATCAAAACCGTTGTAAATTGAAACCCAGTTTATAATGTAAGTCAAAGGGAAGTGAGGGAGTTAGGTTCCAGGTCCCTCTCAAAATTGTCATAAGTAACACCTAATACATTATTTTTAAAGCTTTGAAATTAAGACTTTAAATGCTAAACAGCATTATAAACCTAATAAAATAATCACACAACACAGAATATATAATTAAACTAAGTCAGGGGCGTATTTAGGTTTTGTGCTGCCCTAGGCACTTAAAATTCTGCTGCCCCCCCCAGGTTTAAGGCCGTTTTTTAGACATTATATTTTTAATTTTTTACACCCTGCCCCAAAAATATTATGTCTTTTTAAGTAGATGTTCACCAGGGCTTGCATTCACTCTGGTCACACAAACACATACATATACATATATATATATATATATATATATTTTAAGACATTATTTTGCAAGTCACATGATTTAATTTTTTTTTCAGAAAAAAATATCCTTCACTGTATGATAGTTTGTCAGTAGGTAGTTGTTTAACCTTAAACATCTTCTTTGGTGATTGACAGTTATTTAAGCAAAATATCTGCTTGGATAAATATGTAATGAATATACAAACTGGCCTTTAAAAGTACTTAAAAAATACAACAGTAGTTATGATAGGTTTAGGAATTGTATCCTAGGGGATAAAGTCACATGATACAATCATAATAAACAGTATATACTTGTATTGTTTCTGAATGTATTAAATGCATACAACATATTTTCAGTTGTGTTTTAAGTCACATAGTTGTATAGATTCACCAATAAATACTTATTCTTTGCATGTATGACAGATAGACAAACAGTAAATGTACAAGTATTTAGTGACTAATCCGTTTAAGTATTTTAATGCCTAATGAAGATGTATTGAAGGGTGAAATGCATATGCTGTTTTACAGTGGTCACGTTGTAGTGCACACTGCACTGTGTAGTCTGTGTGAGTCTCAATCACGCAGTGGAGCCAGGAAGAATACCGCATTCCCTCTCAGTTCAGGCCAGGCTGCGCAAGTGAGCTCAGCCTCCACTGTCACCACGTCATGCGCACCCACATACAATCCCATAGGATAGCAATAGCCGGGCCAGCCATTTAAGTCATTAGTAATTGGTTGATTTAGCCACCCGGCCCTGAGTTCAGTAGAGTGGCCCTAGGGACTCAAAATTCTGCTGCCCCTTAAAAATCTGCTGCCCTAGGCACCGGCCTTGTTGGCCTATGCCTTAATACGCCCCTGAACTAAGTTAAATGAACAAAAACATTTGCTAAATAGTATTATAAACCTAATAAAATAATCACACAACACAGACTTTACTTGCATTTTTCCGCAAACAGTTCTTTCTATGCATTCCAATCTGGACTGATTTATAGACAGGAAGATCTTGTTCCTTTGAAATCTGCTCGATAGCTCAGGTCTGGTTAAACTGATTAATTTCAGCTTGCTTGGCTTTGCTGCAACACAAGCGGACAGCTCCACCTACTGGCTATTTTAATCAATGCACTGCTTCTTAATGCTTTTCAATAGCAGTCACATGACTAGATAAAAAGGTTGTTATTCTGAAACGGTGCAAATTGAACCGTTGTAAACCGAGGGCCACCTGTACACAGATTTTGCGGATGTGTAGTCTACCACCCGACAGTCCCTATGACTGCAAGATCAACCTCTTTCCAGAGCCCCACTTCCTAAAGGGAGGATTTATCCACTCTCCAAGGCTGAAACCAAATCCATGGAGCAGTACATACAAGAGAACATAGCTAAAGGTTTCATTTGTCCTTCCTCCTCTCCTGCTGGGGCCGGCTTCTTTCTGTCAGTAAGAAGGATGGTGGGCTCAGACCCTGCATTGACTACTGGGCCTTGAACAACATAACCATCAAGAATCGCTATCCCATACCATTGATCACCAAACTGTATGACTCTCTCCAGGATGCTTGCTTTTTCACTAAACTGAACTTACGTGGGGCATATAATCTGATTTACATCTCTCCAGGCTATGAATGGAAGACCGCCTTTAACACAAGATCTGGGCATTAAGAATACCTTGTAATGCCCTTTGGGCTGTGTAACGCCCCTGCAGTCTTCCAGGCATTTTTCAACAATGTCTTCCGTGGCCTCCTCAACCGCACTGTCATCGTTTATCTGGATGATATCCTTGTTTTCTCTTCCACTTTAGAGGAGCATCATAGGCAACTGAGACAGGTGCTTCTTCACCTCAGAGAAAATTCCTTGGTAGCCAAGCTAGAAAAGTGTGGGTTTGATCAAGTGCAAATCCAATTCCTTTGTTATGTCATCTCGAAGGAAGGTTTTGTCATGGATACTGCTAAACTCAGAGGTTTTTGGGATTCTCCAATTATTACCGCAAGTTTATAAAGAATTTTTCTCAAACAGAATTGACAAAACGGAACAAAGACTGTAAACATTGGCCTCCTGAGGCCATAAATGCCTTCTCTTGTCTAAAAAAGGCTTTCTGTTCAGATCCTGTGCTCGGCCATCCTGATCCTGACCTACAGTTCACTTTAGAGGTTGATGCCTCCGAGATAGGGGATGGAGCAATTGTCACCCAAAGGGACCCTTTGACTTCCAAGTCACACCCTGTAGCCTTTTTCTCTAAATGCTTTACTCCTGAGAGGAACTATGATGTGGGTAATCGTGAACTCTTAGCCATTAAGATGGCTTTGACTGAATGGCATCATTGTTTAGAGGGCACCACCAATCCTATTCAGATTCTCACCGACCACAAGAATCTGACTTACCTAGAGACTGCTCATTGACTCAATCCTCGACAGTCCAGGTGGGCCTTGTTCTTTTCTCATTTTAACTTTGTGGTCTCTTATCTTCCTGGGACCAAGAACAAGAAGGTTGATGCCCTTTCCCGTCAGTTCCCTCACTCAAGTGATTCCTCAGAAGTTTCTATTTCCTTGTCTTCTGGCTACCATCCACAAACCAATGGACTAACTGAGAGAGCAAACCAGGATCTTGAAGCCTACCTTAGAGCCTTTGTCAATGCTAGCCATACTAACTGGTCTGAGTTGCTACCCCTAACTGAGCTGGCAAGAAACACTCATTGGCACTCTTCTCTACGATGTTCTCCATTTCAAGTAGCAGCAGGGTATCAACCTTGTGTGTTCCCTCTTTCAACTCAGTCCACTGGGGTTCCTGCCGCAGACCGACACGTAACTGGACTCACCACTCATTGGCAACGTATTCGCTCTCAGTTACGTTCAGCTGTCTCTAGATATAAGAAGTTTGCTGATCATCATAGGACTTCTGTACCTGCCATCCCAGTGGGTGAACGTGTTTGGATATCTACTTGACACATGCATCTACATCAACCCTGTCACAAATTTGGGCCTAGGTTTATTGGCCCTTACAAGGTCCTGAAAAGACTGTCTCCTGTTGCCTGCAAATTGGCCTTGCCAAAAACCCTACGCATACATCCAGTCTTCCACATCTCACTACTTAAACCTTACATCAAGAATAGATATACCCAGCTCCGAGCTCCTCCTCATCCGCTCCTGGTCCGTGGTGACCCCGAATACAATGTAGCTAAGATCCTGGACTCCAGATACAGGCGCAGACAACTGCAATACCTGATACATTGGAAGGGTTACTCCCTGGCAGATCGTTCCTGGGTTCCTGCCCGTGATGTGCATGCTCCATCTCTGGTCTCCAAATTCCATGCTGCTCATCCTTTGAGGCCAACTCTGGTTCACAGAGGGAACCCTTGAGGAGGGGGCTATGTCATGCTGCTCTGCTCTAGCCATTGTTAGGGGCACGGCGTCTCCTTCCTGCTCATTGCCAGGGGCAGTTTCGGCTCAGGATGCATGTGGCGCTGACGTCATCGCCGCACGCTCCTGATGCCGGTAGGAGCTCACTGGCAGGAATCCTGCGCCTATTTAAATCCTGCACTAACGATCTGTCACTGCCCAAGTATAGGTGTTACTCTGTGTGCTCCTGGATGTGACAGATCATTATATATACCTAAATACCATTGTTGCTGAACCTGCCTGTTTACTGACTACTCTACCTGCCTTAACCCTTAAATTACTGGACTGATCATTGTTGCTGAACCTGCCTGTTTGCTGAATACTCTACCTGCCTTTACCCTTAAACTGCTGGACTGATTATTGCTGCTGAACCTGCCTGTCTGCTGACTACTCTACCTGCCTTAACCCTTAAACTGTTGGACTGATCACTGTTGCTGAACCTGCCTGTCTACTGACTACTCTACCTGTTTTAACCCTTAATCTGCTGGATTATTCACTGTTGCCAATCCCTGCCTGCCTGCCTGCCTGACTATTTTAGTGCTTTATCCCTGGACTGCTCTGATGTTGCCGCTGGGAACTGTCCTGCCTGTGGTGAGTGGCATCTTCCTCATCTCATTGACTTTCTCTGCTCTGGGATATTCCCTATCATTCCGGCTCGATGCCGGGATAACAAGACTACTGGCCGAGTTCAGTCTGATAGAGGAGTATCCCACGAGCATTACAACAATACACTAAACATAAAACTAAAAGAGTTCATACTAAAAGGAATTGAATTGATCCTTAATCAAAATTATTTTTCTTTCAATGGAAAGTTTTTCCTACAGACCAGAGGGGCTGCCATAGGCACCAGATTTGCACCAAGCTATGCAAACCTATTTTTAGGGAAGTGGGAGAAAGATTTTATTTATTTTTTTAATATATATATATATTTTTTATTGAGGTTAATTACAAGATACAACATACATGTGATATATCAAGAAATATGTTACTTCAGAAAATAAAATAGTAAGGCAGGCATACTGTTATATCACAGAAAAATAAAAACATGTGAAGAGCAGCTTAAACCTCACATTTTCAAATTTAGGAGAATTTGATATTTACATAGAAAGCAAAATTAACGCCTAGATTTAGAGTTCTGCGGCCAAACGGGTGAGTTAGCTACGCTGGCTTTTTTTCCCCCGCACCTTTTAAATACCGCTGGTATTTAAAATTCACAGAAGGGCTGCGTTAGGCTCCAAAAAGGGAGCGTAGAGCATAATTTACCGCCACTGCAACGCTCAATACCAGCGTTGCTTACGGACGCGGCAAGCTTCAAAAACGTACTTGTGCACGATTCCCCCATAGGAAACAATGGGGCAGCTTGAGCTGAAAAAAATCTAACACCTGCAAAAAAGCAGCGTTCAGCTCCTAACGCAGCCCCATTGATTCCTATGGGGAAACACTTCCTAAGTCTGCGCCTAACACCCTAACATGTACCCCGAGTCTAAACACCCCTATCCACTTATTAACCCCTAATCTGCCGCCCCCGCTATCACTGACCCCTGCATATTATTTTTAACCCCTAATCTGCCACTCCGTACACCGCCGCAACCTACGTTATCCCTATGTACCCCTAATCTGCTGCCCCTAACACCGCCACCCCTATATTAGATTTATTAACCTCTAATCTGCCGCCCCCCAACGTCGCCGCCACCTACCTACAATTATTAACCCCTAATCTGCTGACCGGACCTCACCGCTACTCTAATAAATGTATTAACCCCTAAAGCTAAGTCTAACTCTAACCCTAACACCCCACTAAGTTAAATATAATTTTAATGTAACGAAATAAAATAATTGTTATTAAATAAATTAATCCTATTTAAAGCTAAATACTTACCTGTAAAATAAACCCTAATATAGCTACAATATAATTAATAATTATATCGTAGCTATTTTAGGATTAATATTTATTTTACAGGCAACTTTGTATTTATTTTAACTAGGTACAATAGCTATTAAATAGTTAAGAACTATTTAATAGCTACCTAGTTAAAATAATTACAAAATGACCTGTAAAATAAATCCTAACCTAAGTTACAATTAAACCTAACACTACACCATCAATAAATTAATTAAATAAACTACCTACAACTATCTACAATTAAATCAACTAAACTAAATTACAAAAAAACAAACACTAAATTACAAAAAAAACCAAACACTAAATTACAAAAAATAAAAAAAGATTACAAGAATTTTAAACTAATTACACCTACTCTAAGCCCCCTAAAAAAAATAACAAAGCCCCCCAAAATAAAAAAAATGCCCTACCCTATTCTAAAATAACAAAATTCAAGCTCTTTTACCTTACCAGCCCTTAAAAGGGCCTTTAGCGGTGCATGCCCCAAAGAATTCTGCTCTTTTGCCTGTAAAAAAACATACAAAACCCCCCGCAACATAACAACCCACCACCCACATACCCCTAATCTAACCCAAACCCCCCTTAAAAAACCTAACACTAAGCCCCTGAAGATCTTCCTACCTTGTCTTCACCACGCCGGGTATCACCGATCAGTCCAGAAGAGGGTCCGAAGTCTTCCTCCTATCCGGCAAGAAGAGGTCCAGAAGAGGGTCCGAAGTCTTCATCCTATCCAGCAAGAAGAGGAGATCCGGACCGGCAAACATCTTCATCCAAGCGGCATCTTCTATCTTCTTCCATCCGGCGCTGAGTGGGACCATCTTGAAGCAGCCAACGTGGATCCATGCTCTTCTAACGACGTCCTAAGTCCGAATGAAGGTTCCTTTAAATGACGTCATCCAAGATGGCGTCCCTCGAATTCCGATTGGCTGATAGGATTCTATCAGCCAATCGGAATTAAGGTAGGAAAAATCTGATTGAATCAGCCAATCAGATTCAAGTTCAATCAGCCGTTCCGATCAGCCAATAGAATGCAAGCTCAATCTGATTGGCTGATTGGATCAACCAACCGGATTGAACTTGAATCTGATTAGCTGATTCAATCAGCCAATCAGATTTTTCATACCTTAATTCCGATTGGCTGATAGAATCCTATCAGCCAATCGGAATTCGAGGGACGCCATCTTGGATGACGTCATTTAAAGGAACCTTCATTCGGACTTAGGACGTCGTTAGAAGAGGATGGATCCGCGTCAGCTGCTTCAAGATGGTCCCGATCCGCGCCGGATGGAAGAAGATAGAAGATGCCGCTTGGATGAAGATGTTTGCCGGTCCGGATCTCCTCTTCATGCCGGATAGGATGAAGACTTCTGGGCCCTCTTCTGGACCTTTTCTTGCCGGATAGGAGGAAGACTTCGGACCCTCTTCTGGACAGATCGGTGATACCCGACGTGGTGAAGACAAGGTAGGAAGATCTTCAGGGGCTTAGTGTTAGGTTTTTTTAAGGGTGGTCATTTGAGTGTGGTAGCTGGCATGCACTAAGAGTCGAGTATCCTTATAAAAACTTAATAAGTGATTAAATCATGGGTTAAAAAGAAATAAACAAACTATGAGATTACAGGACAACCTATCCCTATAGGACATTGCATAAGTATAGAAACTGCTAGAAGGGAAGCATAAGTAAATTGATTATCTGCAAGACTAATGTCCTATGTGACATAGTGGGACCCCAGGATCTAAATCATTTATGTATATATGGGCTATATAGTTCAGTCAGGGAATTATGTGTTGGGAGAGCCTGAGGTATAATGGTATTATGGGTCCAGCCTATGCTAGTAATAGGGTTAATGTGTCACAGCAAAGTTATACATCACCAAGTAACAACTACGTCATCAGATTAGAAAGGATGTACAATATGCCTCACACTAAAGGAAAAGGATAACCATAAGAACTAGCAGAGGAATAATCGAGATACACATGTAGTGTAAATATAAGCACCTCCATTTAAATTTCTTACAGATCGCCAGGTTTCAAGATATTGCACAAAGATAATAGACAGTTTAAATATTATAGATTTAAGTATAACTCGGTCGTACCCTGCCAATTCACAATTTTGCCAGAGATGTCTCCTAGGGGACCCAAGTAGCTCGGTGAGGGGTTCACATCCCTAAATAAAAAATAGCACACTTACTGGACTCAGACATCTGCTCTGGCCGCAAGCAGACTAATATAACATGCCAAAGGGTACCACACAGGAGTCCCCTGTCTAGTCTTAAATGCTAATCTAATCTGGTCTAATTGGAATTTTCTGGAAAGCTATTTACAACCAGTGGTCTAGTTAGAGATGGGAAATTCTCTGATTATATGCATTGTTATGGTAAGTAACCAGCTTCTAAGATACAATATTGGAGACAGTCTATGATAACTAATAAAACATTAGAAAAAAGAAAAAGGAAATAACTGAACCATGTGGATAAAATAGGGTTACACATGTTAATGAAAACATAAGGTTGCTTGTCCATATCGAGTCACCAGTGAGACAGTCTTGCACAACTAAGGCAGGATGTCCATGTGTACACACACTCTCTCTGTTTATTTTCAACCTAGGTGAGAGGTATTGCCTTGATGCAGTGTGCTAATGCAGGGAATCTTTTACCCCAAACCAGATCGCAAGACTGGGTGTATTCTCTGGGCTACTGTGCTGTGACTCTGGGCTGTAGTAATTGAGCAGAGCTGGATAAAGCAGCCCGGTGGTGAGAAAAGTTCTAATAAGATGAGGTAAGAGCTGTCCCGGGCTGCTGTCTCGTTGGTCTGAACTGCATGCAGTAGGCCCCACATGCCACTACGGAACTCAATGAGAGATGCTTGGTGTTGTGCTGAAATGGTGCACCCTGCTGTATCAGGTGTTATGCAGGTGATGTTTACATTGTTTGGGGTTGTTGGGTGTCCTGTTTTGGATGGCTTGTCTTCGGCATCCATCCCAATCAGGTGAGTCACTGCAGTCCTATACTCCACTCCCAAAGTGTTCGACAGTCGATACCCAGGAGGTGAGAAATGCTGGGGCCCCAAAGCATCATCTCCCCCGGGGGTAGCCATGAGAATGGGTGTGTGGGCAGAATGGTCCACAGACGCTGCATCTACCTGCTGGGGTGCCAAGATTATTAGGCGCTCAAACATATTGCGGTACCCTTCTAGAAAGATGTGTATCTCCTCCATAACGTGCTCTGCAGTTTCCATGGTTAGAGAAAGTGGGAGGCGCCGGACTTGGGGGCAACGCAAAAATCTTTGGTCTTGTTCTCTACTGATGTTGCCACTTGGGCCAAAAGATGGCTGCTTCCAAAACCACTTGTCAGCAGTATACGCACCGGGATCGTGAGGTTCCGTCAATGTAGTATAGCTCTCATTGCGGTTAGGTGCATAGGTCATCTGTGTTAATTGGTCTTCATCAATGGCCAAATATTTGAGCTTGAACAGTCTCCAAATTTGTTTTTAACTTATGTTATGGCCAAAGCTGCTGAAATATGCGACTGTGCAGCTTCACAGTTGGCTTTGCCAACTGTGGGAGGAAGATTTTATCTCCACATATAGGCTTGGTGCAAATCTCGTACTATACAAAAGGTATATTGATGATGTATTCATTGTGTGGAAAGGGACTATTATAGATCTAGAAGAATTCCTTTCAGAAATGAATGAAAACGACATAGGAATTTTACACACTCTTATAGTAAAGAGAAAATTACCTTTTTGGATTTGGATATAGAGATAGTAGCTAAAGCGATAATAACAAAAACACATTTTAAAAAAGTAGACACCAATAATCTGATACACTTCAACAGTTGCCTTCTAAATAAATGGAAAGAGAAGGATAAAACACAACTGTTCAAGAGTATCAGATTATATGGAACAAATAGAGACCCTAGAAAATAAATTCACAGAGAGAGTTTATGATCCTCAAATAATGAGGAAGGCAAGAACACAAGTGAATGATAAAGAGAGAAATAGTCTTTTGGTATACAAAACAAAAACTAACAATAAGGCTAAAGAACAATATGAAAAATAAAAAATAAAGATTCCTCTAGTGACTGACTATAACTGTGACCATCACCATAATGAGAAAACACTGGCACCTTATTCAGACAGACCCCATAATAGGGGACAGAATGCCAGATTATCCACAGATAATTTATAAAAACGCAAAAAAATAAAAAATAAAGCTAGCTCCAAGTGAGTTTAAACAAATGGATAAAAGATCCACAATAGAGGGAGACTTAACTGGGAAAAAGCTGTTGGGATTCTATCCTTGCTTTGGATGTAGATCCTGTAAATACAGTAGCAAGTGTAAAAAAGTACAGTCAAGTCAAAATAGTTTCATACACCAAATAAAAGAAATAGTCAGGTGTCAGGATAAGGGTGTAGTCTACATTATTCAATGCTCATGCCATAGACAATACATAGGCGAGAACACCAGGACCCTAAGGGAATGCATATGTGAACACCTATCCTGCATAGAGAGGGGCAACTTAGACAAACACTTGTACCCTCATTTTAGGGAAGTGCTGTCAGGGTTTTCTCCCTGTTGCGTTTGCCATGTGCTGCTGGCAGCCATTTTACTCACCTCTCTTCCTGACTATGGTGCATTGTGGGGGATGCTGCTCATTTCCTGCACTTCCTTTTATGGCCAGACTGGTGTGCATCATCCATGTGAGACAGGATGCAGTCTCAGAATTTTGATGTCATCACTTATTATTTAAAGGGCCTCTGTTCAGTATGCTTTGCCTTTGCGCTGTCTCAGACCTGTTTGTGAGAGTTCCTGTGTATTACCTGGCTGCCTGACGTCCTTCCTGGTTCCTGATCCCTGGCTTGTTCCTGACTCTGCTGTTTTCCTTGTTCCTGATTCCGGCTCGTCTGACTATTCGCTTTGGCTCCTGACTCGGCTCGTCTGACTAAAAGCTCTGGTTTTGACTCCTGGCTTGTTATTTGACTTGTGGACTTTTTATTATTTTTTGCTATTAATAAAGCTGTGATTATTTTTGCACTTCTAGTCTCAGTCTGATTCCAGGCACCCTGACAAGTACATAATAATAATTTAAAGGACTTCACTTTTTGGGGAATTCAGAAGGTCAGACCCAATTGGAGAGGTGGGAACTTGAAGAAAGAAGCAGAACGAATATACAACATGCAAACCCTCTTCCCATCGGGCCTGAATTCTGAATAAGACATTTCTCCATTCCTCACCTCATAATCTGATATATTCGCACTAAAATATATCCATAAATTCAAGCATTTTTTGTTAGAATGATCTTTGTCTCTAAATATTAGTACATAATGAAAAGAGCATGGATCAACACATAGTTTAAGGAAACAAGGCAATAGACTATACTTATATCTGTAAATACTTAAGAGGCAAAATCCATATGAATAAATATGCTGTAAGCTAGATAAATATGAATAAATGTTATAAATTAAATAGATATATAAGAAATGCAAGATTTTTTTCAGATTAGCAATCTATCGGCTAGATTACGAGTTTTGCGTTAGGCCTAAAAAGCAGCGTTAACAGGTCCTAATGCTGCTTTTTCACTACCGCTGGTATTACGAGTCTTGCAGGTTTAGGGGCACCGCACACTTTTTTGGCCTTACCGCAAAACGACTTAGGTAAACTTTGTAAAGTCTTTTTTCTATGGGACTTCCATAGCGCCGGTATTACGAGTCTGTCCTGGGAGGCCAAAAAGTGAGCGGTACACCCTACCCTATCAAGAGTCCTAACGCATTTAAAAGTCAGTAGTTAAGAGTTTTATGGTACAATGCCGTAGCATAAAAAATTTTAAAGTGCTAAAAAGTACATAACACCCATAAACTACCTATTAACCCCTAAACCGAAGCCCTTCCGCATCGCAAACACTAAAATAAAATTTTTAACCCCTAATCTGCCGCTCAGGACATCGCCGTCACTAGAATAAACATATTAACCCCTAAACCGCCGCACTCCCGCCTCGCAAACACTAGTTAAATATTATTAACCCCTAATCTGCCGCCCCTAACATCGCTGCCACCTACCTACATTTATTAACCCCTAATCTGCCGCTCCGGACATCGCCGTCACCTACATTATTTTTATTAACCCCTAATCTGCTACCCCCAATGTCGCCGCAACCTACCTACACTTATTAACCCCTAATCTGTCATCCCCAACGTCGCCTCCACTATTCTAAATTTATTAACCCGTAACCTAAGTCTAACCCTAACACCCCCTAATTTAAATATAATTTAAATAAATATAAATAAAATCACTATCATTAACTACATTATTCCTATTTAAAACTAAATACTTACCTGTAAAATAAACCCTAAGCTAGCTACAATATAACTAATAGTTACATTGTATCTAGCTTAGGGTTTATTTTTATTTTACAGGCAAGTTTGTATTTATTTTAACTAGGTAGAATAGTTATAGTTATAGTTATTAACTATTTAATAACTACCTAGCCAAAATAAAGACAAATTTACCTGTAAAATAAAACCTAACCTAAGTTACACTAACACCTAACACTACCCTACAATTAAATACATTAACTGAATTTAAAACAATTAAATAAATTAAATTAGATAAATCACAAAAAACACTAAATTACAGAAAATAAAAAACAAATTACAGATCTTTAAACTAATTACACCTAATCTAAGAGCCCTATCAAAATAAAAAAAGTCCCCCCAAAATAAAAAACCCTAGCCTAAACTATCAATAGCCCTTAAAAGGGCCTTTTGCGGGGCATTGCCCCAAAGTAATCAGCTCTTTTACCTGTTAAAAAAATGCAAACACCCCCCAACAGCAAAACCCACCACCCACACAACCAACCCCCCAAATAAAATACTAAAAAAACCTAAGCTCCCCATTGCCCTGAAAAGGGTATTTGGATGGGCATTGCCCTTAAAAGGGCAGTTAGCTCTTTTGCGGCACTAACACTAATCTAAAAAATAAAACCCACCCAATACACCCTTAAATAAAACTAACACTAGCCCCCTGAAGATCGACTTACTGTTTTGAAGACCAGACATCCATCCTCAAGGAAGCGGCAGAAGTCTTCATCTAACAGGGCCAAAGTCCTCAACGAAGCCGGGAGAAGTCTTCATCCAAGCCGGGCGAAGTGGTCCTCCAGACAGGCAGAAGTCTTCATCCAGACGGCATCTTCTATCATCATCCATCCGACGCGGAGCAGCTCCATCTTCAAGACACCCGATGCGGAGCATCCTCTTCATCCGGAGTCTTCTTACTGAATGACGGTTCCTTTAAGTGACGTCATCCAAGATGGCATCCCTTAGATTACGATTGGCTGATAGAATTCTATCAGCCAATCGGAATTAAGGTAGAAAAAATCCTATTGGCTGATGCAATCAGCCAATAGGATTGAAGTTCAATCCTATTGGCTGATCAAATCAGCCAATAGGATTGAGCTCGCATTCTATTGGCTAATTGGAACAGCCAATACCTTAATTCCGATTGGCTGATAGAATTCTATCAGCCAATCGGAATCTAAGGGACGCCATCATGGATGACGTCACTTAAAGGAACCGTCATTCAGTAAGAAGATGAAGGATGAAGAGGATGCTCTGCGTCGGATGTCTTGAAGATGGAGCTGCTCCGTGTCGGATGGATGAAGATAGAAGATGCCGTCTGGATGAAGACTTCTGCCCGTCTGGAGGACCACTTCGCCCGGCTTGGATGAAGACTTCTCCCAGCTTTGTTGAGGACTTCGGCCCGGTTAGATGAAGACTTCTGCTGCTTCCTTGAGGATGGATGTCCGGTCTTCAGAACAGTAAGTCGATCTTCAGAGGGCTAGTGTTTTTTATGGTGTATTGGGTGGATTTTATTTTTTAGATTAGGGTTTGGGCCACAAAAAAGCTGACTGCCCTTATAAGAGCAATGCCCATCCAAATGCCCTTTTCAGGGCAATGGGGAGCTTAGGTTTTTTTAGATAGTATTTTATTTGGGGGGGTTGGTTGTGTGGGTGGTGTGTTTTACTGTCGGGGGTGTTTGTATTTTTTTTTTACAGGTAAAAGAGCTGATTATTTTGGGGCAATGCCCCGCAAAAGGCCCTTTTAAGGGCTATTGATAGTTTAGTTTAGGCTAAGGTTTTTTTTATTTTGGGTTGGGGGGGTTTATTTTGATAGGGCTCTTAGATTAGGTGTAATTAGTTTAAAGGTCTGTAATTTGTTTTTTATTTTCTGTAATTTAGTGTTTGTTTTTATTGTGATTTAGCTAATTTAATTTAATTTATTTAATTGTTTTTAATTTTGTTCATTTATTTAATTGTAGGGTAGTGTTAGGTGTTAGTGTAACTTAGGTTAGGTTTTATTTTACAGGTAAATTTGTATTTATTTTAGCTAGGTAGTTAGTAAATAGTTAATAACTATTTGGTAACTATTCTACCTAGTTAAAATAAATACAAACTTGCCTGTAAAATAAAAATAAACCCTAAGCTAGCTACAATGTAACTATTAGTTATATTGTAGCTAGCTTAGGGTTTATTTTATAGGTAAGTGTTTAGTTTTAAATAGGAATTATTTAGTTAATGATAGGAATTTTATTTAGATTTATTTAAATTATATTTAAGTTAGGGGGTGTTAGGGTTAGACAAACACCCCCGACAGTAAAACCCACCACCCACACAACCAACCCCCCAAATAAAATACTATCTAAAAAAACCTAAGCTCCCCATTGCCCTGAAAAGGGCATTTGGATGGGCATTGCTCTTATAAGGGCAGTCAGCTTTTTTGCGGCCCAAACCCTAATCTAAAAAATAAAACCCACCCAATACACCATAAAAAAACCTAACACTAGCCCTCTGAAAATCGACTTACTGTTCTGAAGACCGGACATCCATCCTCAAGGAAGCAGCAGAAGTCTTCATCTAACAGGGCCAAAGTCCTCAACGAAGCCGGGAGAAGTCTTCATCCAAGCCGGGCGAAGTGGTCCTCCAGACAGGCAGAAGTCTTCATCCAGACGGCATCTTCTATCATCATCCATCCGACGCGGAGCAGCTCCATCTTCAAGACACCCGATGCGGAGCATCCTCTTCATCTGGAGTCTTCTTACTGAATGACGGTTCCTTTAAGTGACGTCATCCAAGATGGCATCCCTTAGATTACGATTGGCTGATAGAATTCTATCAGCCAATCAGAATTAAGGTAGAAAAAATCCTATTGGCTGATGCAATCAGCCAATAGGATTGAAGTTCAATCCTATTGGCTGATCCAATCAGCCAATAGGATTGAGCTCGCATTCTATTGGCTGATTGGAACAGCCAATACCTTAATTCCGATTGGCTGATAGAATTCTATCAGCCAATCGGAATCTAAGGGACGCCATCTTGGATGACGTCACTTAAAGGAACCGTCATTCAGTAAGAAGATGAAGGATGAAGAGGATGCTCTGCGTCGGATGTCTTGAAGATGGAGCTGCTCCGTGTTGGATGGATGAAGATAGAAGATGCCGTCTGGATGAAGACTTCTGCCCGTCTGGAGGACCACTTTGCCCGGCTTGGATGAAGACTTCTCCCAGCTTTGTTGAGGACTTCGGCCCGGTTAGATGAAGACATCTGCTGCTTCCTTGAGGATGGATGTCCGGTCTTCAGAACAGTAAGTCGATCTTCAGAGGGCTAGTGTTAGGTTTTTTTATGGTGTATTGGGTGGGTTTTATTTTTTAGATTAGGGTTTGGGCCGCAAAAAAGCTGACTGCCCTTATAAGAGCAATGCCCATCCAAATGCCCTTTTCAGGGCAATGGGGAGCTTAGGTTTATTTAGATAGTATTTTATTTGGGGGGTTGGTTGTGTGGGTGGTGGGTTTTACTGTTGGGGGTGTTTGTATTTTTTTTTTACAGGTAAAAGAGCTGATTACTTTGGGGCAATGCCCTGCAAAAGGCCCTTTTAAGGGCTATTGATAGTTTAGTTTAGGCTAAGGTTTTTTTTTATTTTGGGTTGGGGGGGTTTATTTTGATAGGGCTCTTAGATTAGGTGTAATTAGTTTAAAGGTCTGTAATTTGTTTTTTATTTTCTGTAATTTAGTGTTTGTTTTTATTGTGATTTAGCTAATTTAATTTAATTTATTTAATTGTTTTTAATTTTGTTCATTTGTTTAATTGTAGGGTAGTGTTAGGTGTTAGTGTAACTTAGGTTAGGTTTTATTTTACAGGTAAATTTGTATTTATTTTAGCTAGGTAGTTAGTAAATAGTTAATAACTATTTGGTAACTATTCTACCTAGTTAAAATAAATACAAACTTGCCTGTAAAATAAAAATAAACCCTAAGCTAGCTACAATGTAACTATTAGTTATATTGTAGCTAGCTTAGGGTTTATTTTATAGGTAAGTGTTTAGTTTTAAATAGGAATTATTTAGTTAATGATAGGAATTTTATTTAGATTTATTTAAATTATATTTAAGTTAGGGGGTGTTAGGGTTAGACTTAGGTTTAGGGGTTATGTCAGATCAGCTCTGGTGGTTCGTTGTTAACTTTCAAATTGTGAACTAAAGTTTTTCTGGATCTCAACTGCAGATCTAATTTTACCGCCCAGTAGTGTGTATCACTTTAAGGGAAAAGTATAAGGTTGTTTTATTTTGATTTTTGGTTACAGGAGAGAAGGAAATGGTAAGTCCTGTATTTCTTGTGATAAGCTGTTGGCACAGTATAGATACACTGTTACTACATTACAGGTTTATCAAGAGTATCTAATTTGGGAGTTGTATGCTGTTAGCTGCTGTGGATCACTAAGTTCAGAGTCCCTGAGCACTGTGGAACAGATTGAGCTGCCGATACTGACCTAGCCGTGTTAGACTCTGATCAGCTGCTGAACTTGTCTGTCACTCTTGATGACGATGTGATGGAGGCGGGGTTGCCCAGTGCCGCGATACACGGTCTGAAGTCTTTTGGCTTTAACGTAGGATTGCCAAGAGAGCTGTTATGTATAGCTTGCTGAATTAAGGTAGGTGATGGATCTTCCTCTCCATGGTCGGAGTTAACTTGACCCAGATGACTCTGTATGTTCAGCGGAGAAGCGAGGAAACTCAGAGATCAGCTGTAGTACAGAGAGTGGCTGCGGCTTCACACAGACGCTTGTAAAATCTGTTACTCCTTATAGAGAATGCTGTAAAGCGACAGTTCAGGATTGCCCAACAAGTAAGATCAGAATTAGGCTGAAGCTAGTTGCAGAAAGGTTTTCACAGGCTACAACTGACGAGGTACAAAAGCATGAACTGTGAAGTAGCTATGCTACAAGCTAACTAGATTAATTAGCAGGTGGTGCTGGGTTATGTAGGGATATATAGGATGAATTTAAAGGTATACACACCAACCTGACAGATACCTGACAGGTTAATACATTTAGTATAGTGGCGGTGACGTTGGGGGCAGCAGATTACGGGTTAATAAATGTAGGTAGGTGGCGGCGATGTTAGGGACGGCAGATTAGGGGTTAATAATATTAAACTATTGTTTGCGGTTTAGGGGTTAATATGTTTATTATACTGGTGGCGATGTCCGGAGCGGCAGATTAGGGGTTAATAAGTATAATGTAGGTGTCGACAATGTCGGGGCGGCAGATTAGGGGTTAATAAGTTTAAGATTAGGGGTGTTTAGACTCGGGGGTTCATGTTAGGGTGTTAGGTGTAGACATACATTTTATTTCCCCATAGGAATCAATGGGGCTGCGTTACCTGCTATTTTGCAGGTGTTAGACTTTTTTTCAGCCGGCTCTCCCCGTTGATCCCTATGGGGAAATCATGTACGAGCACGTACGACCAGCTCACCACTGACTTAAGCAGTGCTGGTATTGAAGTGAAGTGTGGAACAAAATTTTGCTCTACGCTCACTTTTTGTCTTTCAACGCCGGGTTTGTAAAAACCCGTAATACCAGCGCTGTAGGTAAGTGAGCGTTGAGAGAAAACTGCTTGTTAGCACCGCATAGCCTCTAACGCAAAACTCGTAATCTAGCCATTTGTTCATAAACCCCTAAGAGGCAATCTATATATGAATAAATATGCCAAATTTTAAATAGTTTGTAATGAATTGACATATTGGTAATGTGATATTCTTTCGAGTTCCACCTTATAAAGGATTCCACCTTTAATATACTCTAAAGTGACCAACTAAATGTGAGATTTTTCACATTTCCACCTTAATCAAGATTCCACCTTTAATAGACTCCAAAATAAATGACCAATGAGACAAGGAGGAGGGCTATTTAAAATGCCCAGAAACAAAACAGAAGAATACGTCTTGATAAAGCCCCACTAGGGCGAAGAGCGTCGACGACTTACTATCTGAGGAGTTCAAGAATTGTAAACAGAGGATTACAAGAAGTTGATTCCTTTTACCTGCAAGATCTTGAATATCAATTACAGGGAAAGGTGTAATACCGCAAACGGCTGTTTGCTTCTTCACTATCCTGCAACATGCCTGGACGTGAAACACAGCGGCTCTGGGTCCAGTATTCTTCCTAAGAAAGCGAAATCACCGGAGTCACATGGGCCCTAAGGGAGACGCCACGAAGAATACGGACTACTGGAGGAGAACGCTGCAAGTCTGTATCTGAAAATTAGCATGTCTGAAGCTACCTCTTATCCCTCTTATCCCCACAAACAGCAAGTATTATCTATTGGTAGAACTCATCTCTTTAATAGACTAACAAGGTTAAAAACTTTTATCCATGCAAATTAGCAATAGCTATCACAGTAATTGTTACACCTCATATGAATTTGACTATGCTACAATAGGATATATATCCTTAATGTACAAAAGGAGTCTATACGGACATTTTAAGGTCACAAGGTGGAATCTGAATTGGTTTCATTGTTGCAATTTCTTATGCGATTTTATTTAAAAAGTCAATTCTGACATACATGTTTGACACTCTGAGTATCATATTAGATTTTATTTTTCAGGGAGACGTCTCTATTAACTGTCTATGCTGTATATACAGGGAGTGCAGAATTATTAGGCAAGTTTTATTTTTGAGGATTCATTTTATTATTGAACAACAACCATGTTCTCAATGAACCCAAAAACCTCATTAATATCAAAGCTGAATATTTTTGGAAGTAGTTTTTAGTTTGTTTTTAGTTTTAGCTATTTTAGGGGGATATCTGTGTGTGCAGGTGACTATTACTGTGCATAATTATTAGGCAACTTAACAAAAAACAAATATATACCCATTCCAATTATTTATTTTTACCAGTGAAACCAATATAACATCTCAACATTCACAAATATACATTTCTGACATTCAAAAACAAAACAAAAACAAATCAGTGACCAATATAGCCACCTTTCTTTGCAAGGACACTCAAAAGCCTGCCATCCATGGATTCTGTCAGTGTTTTGATCTGTTCACCATCAACATTGCGTGCAGCAGCAACCACAGCCTCCCAGACACTGTTCATAGAGGTGTACTGTTTTCCCTCCTTGTAAATCTCACATTTGATGATGGACCACAGGTTCTCAATGGGGTTCAGATCAGGTGAACAAGGAGGCCATGTCATTAGATTTTTTTCTTTTATACCCTTTCTTGCCAGCCACGCTGTGGAGTACTTGGACGCGTGTGATGGAGCATTGTCCTGCATGAAAATCATGTTTTTCTTGAAGGATGCAGACTTCTTCCTGTACCACTGCTTGAAGAAGGTGTCTTCCAGAAACTGGCAGTAGGACTGGGAGTTGAGCTTGACTCCATCCTCAACCCGAAAAGGCCCCACAAGCTCATCTTTGATGATACCAGTACTCCACCTCCACCTTGCTGGCGTCTGAGTCAGACTGGAGCTCTCTGCCCTTTACCAATCCAGCCACGGGCCCATCCATCTGGCCCATCAAGACTCACTCTCATTTCATCAGTCCATAAAACCTTAGAAAAATCAGTCTTGAGATATTTCTTGGCCCAGTCTTGACGTTTCAGCTTGTGTGTCTTGTTCAGTGGTGGTCGTCTTTCAGCCTTTCTAACCTTGGCCATGTCTCTGAGTATTATACACCTTGTGCTTTTGGGCACTCCAGTGATGTTGCAGCTCTGAAATATGGCCAAACTGGTGGCAAGTGGCATCTTGGCAGCTGCACGCTTGACTTTTCTCAGTTCATGGGCAGTTATTTTGCGCCTTGGTTTTTCCACACGCTTCTTGCGACCCTGTTGACTATTTTGAATGAAACGCTTGATTGTTCAATGATCACGCTTCAGAAGCTTTGCAATTTTAAGAGTACTGCATCCCTCTGCAAGATATCTCACTATTTTTTACTTTTCTGAGCCTGTCAAGTCCTTCTTTTGACCCATTTTGCCAAAGGAAAGGAAGCTGCCTAATAATTATGCACACCTGATATAGGGTGTTGATGTAATTAGACCACACCCCTTCTCATTACAGAGATGCACATCACCTAATATGCTTAATTGGTAGTAGGCTTTCGAGCCTATACAGCTTGGAGTAAGACAACATGCATAAAGAGGATGATGTGGTCAAAATACTCATTTGCCTAATAATTCTGCACTCCCTGTATATACAGTATATATACATATGTATACATATGTATTTATGTGTTTATATGTGTATATAATGTCTGTAAATACATACAGGTGAAACTCGAAAAATTAGAATATCATCAAAAGTTCATTTATTTCACTAATGCAACTTAAAATGTGAAACTAATATATGAGATAGACTCATTACATGCAAAGCAAGATAGTTCAAGCCGTGATTTGTCATAATTGTGATGATTATGGCTTACAACTCATGAAAACCTCCAAATCCACAATCTCAGAAAATTAGAATAATGTGATGTGCAATATTCTAGGCTCAAAGTGTCCCACTCTAATCAGCTAATTAAGCCATAACACCTACAAAGGGTTCATGAGCCTTTAAATTGTCTCTCAGTCTGGTTCAGTAGGAATCACAATCATTGGAAAGACTGCTGACCTGACAGTTGTGCAGAAAACCATCATTGACACCCTCCATAAGGAGGGAAAGCCTCAAAAGGTAATTGCAAAAGAAGTTGGATGTTCCCAAAGTGCTGTTTCAAAGCACATTAATAGAAAGTTATGTGGAAGGGAAAAGTGTGGAAGAAAAAGGTGCACAAGCAGCATGGATGACCGCAGCCTGGAGAGGATTGTCAGGAAAAGGCCATTCAAAAGTGTTGTGGACTTTCACAAGAGCCACCACACACAGACAGATCCTGGACATGGACTTCAAATGTCGTATTCCTCTTGTCAAGCCACTCCTGAACAACAAACAATGTCAGAAACGTTTTACCTGGGCTAAAGAAAAACAGACCTGGTCTGTTGCTCTGTGGTCCAAAGTCCTCTTTTCTGATGAGAGCAAATTTTGCATCTCATTTGGAAACCAAGGACCCAGAGTATGGAGGAAGAATGGAGAGGCACACACTGCAAGATGCTTGAAGTCCAGTGTGAAGTTTCCACAGTCTGTGTTGATCTGGGAAGCCATGTCATCCTCTTGTGTTGGTCCACTGTGCTTCATTAAGTCCAGGGTCAATGCAGCCATCTACCAGGAGATTTTGGAGCACTTCATGCTTCCTTCCACAGACAAGCTCTATAGGGATGGTGACTTTCCAGCAGGACTTGGCACCTGCCCACACTGCCAAAAGCACCAAAACCTGGTTTAATGACCGTGGGATTACTGTTCTTGATTGGCAAGCAAACTCGTCTAACCTGAACCCCATAGAGGATCCATGGGGCATTGCCAAGAGAAAGATGAGAGACATGAGACCGAACAATGCAGAAGAGCTGAAGGCCGCTATTGAAGAATCCTGGTCTTCCATAACACCTCAGCAGTGCCACACGCTGATAGCTTCCATGCCAGGCCACATTGAGGCAGTAATTGCTGCAAAAGGGGCCCAAACCAGTTCTCAGTACATACAGTATGCATGGTTATACTTTTCAGAGGTCCGATATTGTTCTACAGGTATGTACAATCCTTGTTTTATTGATTGCATGTAATTTTCTAATTTTCTGAGATTGTGGATTTGGGGTTTTCATGAGCTGTAAGCCATAATCATCACAATTATGACAAATCACAGCTTGAATTATCTTGCTCTGCATCCAATGAGTCTATCTCATATATTAGTTTCACCTTTTAAGTTGCATTAGTGAAATAAATTAACTTTTGCACGATATTCTAATTTTTCGAGTTTCACCTGTATATACACTTATGCATACATAAATAAATATGCACACACACACATATATATGTATATATTTATATATGTGTATATATATATATATATATATATATATATATATATACACACATACATACATCTTTAGATGTGTATATGTATGTATTCCTTTGCCTGCCTTTTTTTTTCTCTAACACCTGAGATCTCATATCTTTGAACCCTTATAACTTTTGGGTTAATTTTTTTTTTTAAATAATTTTTATTAGACAGTGTTATTATGAGTGTAACTGTACTTTGTAATGTATTTTGTATGTGTTTTGTGTAACTTTTTACGTTCATGAAACAGTTAACCAGAGATCTGAAGTCACGTAATCATTCATGCGTAAATTGCGATTGCACTCAGGCGATCACATTTACTTTCAAATCATAATACAAGCGGGAAGCCTGATGAGTGCAAACCCTTGCAGTGAACCCTTTATCGCTCACGTGCAAATGGTTGGCTTCACTTGTAATCTGGCTCTAAGTGTCCAGTCTCCAGCCTGTCACAGCAGTTTCAATGTATCCTGAGTCTGCAGCCAGTCACAGCAGTACTAGTGTATTCAGTCTCCAGTCTGTCTCAGCAATACCTGTGTATCCTGTGTCTCCAGCCTGTCACACCAGTACATGTGCATCCAGTCTCCAGCTCTAGAGTGGGTATTCAAGTCCTCGACCCTAAAGAGGTAATTACTCCTGTCTTTGGCCCTAGTGTGGGCACTCCAATCCTTAGTCGTTAAGAGGGCATTACTTCAGTTTTCGGCCATAGAGTGGGTACTCCTGTCTTTGGTCCTAAAGGGGCATTACTTCAAGTGAATGTAAATTTGAATGAATAAGTGCCATGTGTTTAAAAATAGTATTAAAAACAGGTGGCACTTTAATTCATTAAAATTTACATTGAAGCATTTTTTGTTAAATACTTACCTGTTTCTTTAGGAAAACCAGAGCGGCGATCCTCCGCCCGCAGCTCCTCTGGTCTTATTAACGCAATGACGAAGCCAGCTATCTCCAAAGTCTGTTTCATTATCGATATGCTAAGTACAGCAGGAGCTGCGGGTGGAGGATCGCCGGTCTGTTTTCCTAAAAAAAAAGGATAATATTAAAAAAAAAAAAAAAAAACGCATCAATGTAAATTTTAATGAATGAAAGTGACCCTGTTTGTAAGAGTATTTTTAAAAACTGGGCACTTATTCATTCAAATTTACATTCACTTTCAGTCTTCGGCCCTAGAGTGGGCACTGCAGTCCTTGGTCCTAAAGAGGGCATTACTTCAGTCTTTAGGCATAGAGAGGGCACTCCAGTCCATGGCCTTTAAGAGGGCATTACTCCTGTCTTTGGCCCTAGATTGGGCACTTTTGTCCTAGGCCCTAGAAATGGCATTACTCCAGACTAGGTTCCAGTGTGTGCTACAGAAAATTGTACATGGATGTGAAAACAGCATGTGGGACACAAATGAGCTGGCATAGGAACACACAGATACACAGGTATGCATGTAAACACAGACTGCTAGGAAGGTTAACACCATAACTGCTGGAGGGAGATGCTATATTATATATTCTAACAGTCGTAAGGTTTCATTTTGCAAACACACAGTGCTCCCTGTTTTTTATATTGCTCTCCATCTGATTGATTAAAAGTTATGAAAACAGCTTACAGAGAGCTCCCAGTAAAGTTAGGGCACTTAGAGCCTAAATTGGGGAGATCCGGAGTACCTGAAGTGTCAGAATTGGGGCTCGAAACCTCTCCTGCCATCGTACCAGTCTCGGATTGTGAACCTGACGCCTACTGCTGAAAGCGCCGACAGGCACGGCCCAGTTCCGAGATCCCGGCGTGATAAAAAAAAAGAGACAAGTGGGAATCAAAAGGTCCCTGAACCTGCTACTCATCATTGTGGGACTGATGAGCGGACATTAACAGAGAGGGCACTTCTGGAATAGATTCTGGGGTGAGTTGGAGGGGAAGCCCATCATTATTCCTTACTAGGTTAGACGACTCACCGTTGCCTAACACGCCTCTTGAAAGGAGGTTATTAGCTGTCGGCTTGCAGATCCAGACGTGGAGCCGTTGCTCAGTGTGCCTGGAGTGATATGGCTGCACCTCACTGACGAGGCCCACAATAGGCTGAAGCGTACGTCTGGGGTTTTGCTGTTTCTCTCGTTCAGAGAGGGATTGCCTGGTATTTCGGGGCTGGACTGTATGTGAAGTCAGGATCAGACTGATATGCTTCAGGAAAGTTTTTCTCTGTGAAAGGCACACATTGAGCAAAAAGAGGCTGCTTCTTGAGTGGTAACTAGCCATAGAACAAGCTATTATGCTATTGTTCATTCCCAGGTTGAGCGTTTCTCTCTTTTTATTTATGCAAATGATGACACTTAGGGAAGTCTCCCTAACTGTGATGCGGGATTCCAGACGTGGAGCCGTTGCTCAGTGTGCCTAGAGGGATATGGCTGCACCTCACTGAAGAGGCCCACAATAGGCACAATAGGTGGAAACGTACATCTGGGGTTTTGCTGTTTCTCTCGTTCATAGAGGGATTGCCTGGGATTTCGGGGCTGGACTGTACTGTGAAGTCAGGATCAGACTGATATGCTTCAGGAAAGTTCTTCTCTGTGAAAAGCACATGTTGAGCAAAAAGAGGCTGCTTCTTGAGTGGTAACTAGCAATAGAACAAGTTATTATGCTATTGTTCGTTCCCAGGTTGAGCGCTTCTCTCTTTTTATTTATGCAAATTATCGGCTAGATTTAGAGGTGGGCGGTAGCCATCAAAACCAGCGTTAGAGGGTCCTAACGCTGGTTTTTACCGCCCTCTGGTATTTGGAGTCAGTCAGGAAAGGGTCTAACGCTCACTTTACAGCCGCAACTTTTCCATACCGCAGATCCCCCTACGCCATTTGCGTATCCTATCTTTTCAATGGGATCTTTCTAACGCTGGTATTTAGAGTCGTGGCTGAAGTGAGCATTAGAAATCTAACGACAAAACTCCAGCCGCAGAAAAAAGTCAGTAGTTAAGAGCTTTCTGGGCTAACGCCGGTTTATAAAGCTCTTAACTACTGTGCTCTAAAGTACACTAACACCCATAAACTACCTATGTACCCCTAAACCGAGGTCCCCCCACATCGCCTCCACTCTATTAAAAAATTTTAACCCCTAATCTGCTGACCGCACACCGCTGCCACCTACGTTATCCCTATGAACCCCTAATCTGCTGCCCCTAACACCGCTGATCCCTATATTATATTTATTAACCCCTAATCTGCCCCCCTCAACGTCGCCTCCACCTGCCTACACTTATTAACCCCTAATCTGCCGTCCGGACCGCGCCGCTATTATAATAAAGTTATTAACCCCTAATCCGCCTCACTCCCGCCTCAATAACCCTATAATAAATAGTATTAACCCCTAATCTGCCCTCCCTAACATCGCCGACACCTAACTTCAAACATTAACCCCTAATCTGCCGACTGGAGCTCACCGCTATTCTAATAAATGTATTAACCCCTAAAGCTAATTCTAACCCTAACCCTAACACCCCCTAAGTTAAATATAATTTTTATCTAACGAAATAAATTAACTATTATTAAATAACTTATTCCTATTTAAATCTAAATACTTACCTGTAAAATAAACCCTAATATAGCTACAATATAAATAATATTTATATTGTAGCTATTTTAGGATTAATATTTATTTTACAGGCAACTTTGTATTTATTTTAACCAGGTACAATAGCTATTAAATAGTTAATAACTATTTAATAGTTACCTAGTTAAAATAATTACAAAATTACCTGTAAAATAAATCCTAACCTAAGTTACAATTAATTAACACTACACTATCAATAAATAAATTAAATATTTATTGAGTGGTAACTAGCCATAGAACAAGCTATTATGCTCTTGTTCGTTCCCAGGTTGAGCGTTTCTTTCTTTTTATTTATGCAAATTATGACACAGGGAAGTCTTCAGGAAAGTTCTTCTCTGTGAAAGGCAAATGCATAGCCATAGAACAAGCTATTATGCTATTGTTCGTTCCCAGGTTGAGCGCTTCTCTCTTTTTATTTAGGCTTACAGCTATGTATCAGGCTTTCATTGTTTTAGAAGCACTGGACTTGGGGCTTGTGGGGGTGGAAGCTCACATGCATTGAGTCAGTGAACAGCACCTATAAACTATACTGAGGTCATTTAATTTGCCACTACAATCTCCCACCAGCACCAGGCCACAACTGCAGCCCTCTCCCACAAACGAGCATATATTTTCAAAGTATACGGAGTATATCACGATACATATAAAATATCTGGGGGAATGCCAATATAAAGAAGGGAATTTGTGCTCCTGGTGTGAACTGCCATTATCACTGTACCCCCATAATCCTTAACTACGCCACTACTCCTGAAGGAGGTCTGAGAGACCTGGGGGATACAGTGAGGATTGCCAGTAAGCTAAGCAGGCCTGTCTGATAACCCGGTTAAACAGGCTTTTTACACTGAGCTTCAGGGAAAATTTGGAACCTGGAATATCAGGAGATAGGCTTGAAGACACTCTACCTCTCACATATATCTGTCAGTGGTATCAATTCCTCCTTGTCATCTACAAGATATCCCTCCTGCACCTATTAATGCATTAAGCTATATAACATAGTGACTTCACATAATCTGCATTAAAGGGACAGTCTACATCAGAATTTTTATTGTTTAAAAAGATAGATATCTCTTTATTACCCATTCCCTAGTTTTGCACAACCAAAACAGTTATATTAATATATGTTTTACCTCTGTGATTACCTTGTATCTAAGCCTCTGCAAACTGTCCCCTTATTTCAGTTCTTTTGACTGACATCCATTTTAGCCAATCAGAACCGGCTCACTGGAACTCCACGTGCATGAGCACAGTGTTATATATGGAACACGTGAACTAACACCCTCTAGTGGTGAAAAACTGTCAAAATACCCTGACAGTTTTTCACCACTAGAGGGCTTAGATATTGGCATATGAACCTCCTATGTTTAGCTTTCAACTAAGAATATCAAGAGAACAAAGCAAAATTGGTAATAAAATTAAATTGGAAAATTGTTTAAAATGACATGCCCTATCTGAATCATGAAAGTTTATTTTGGACTAGACTGTCCCTTTAAGGGGCCTTGATTGTTAAGTACAGTGCAGAGCAAAGTGCCAGAGCTATGTGAAATAATATTCCCTCAGGAGTGTTGGCCTTTCTGGACTTTCCTTTTCTATAAATTTGCCTAAACACTATAGTATGCTGCTGTAAAGTGCCCTGTTCTCATCCCCATCCGTGCCTATAACCTGACCAATATACTGCCTTACTTTACTATTATTATCGGTTATTTGTAGAGCGCCAACAGATTCTGCAGCGCTATAAACAAATGCGGAGTACAACAAAACAATTATAGGGATCAAATGGGTAGAGGGCCCTGTCAAGAGTTGCACTGTTGTAGTCAGCTCTTAAGAAGGTGGACTCTTAGGGGGTTCAGGGGATATCAATGGAGGAGAGGAACTGGTATAAAGAAAGGTTAGCGTAGGTTGTCTGCATCCACAGTACTATTGGTAGATGTCAAATTCTAGGAGATAAAAGTTTACCTGACTTCAAGATCAACATAGTCCATGCAACAACCCTTTGGACTAACATGTCACAGCAAGCTAGAAAAAAACAAACAAAGCCTACGAAGACAGTCATATACCACTTTCAGCCACTAAGAGAACATGACTGTCATGTCTGATGATGAAAGATCATATTCACTTGATTTTGGCGAAGAACTCCAGGACACCACACCATCCCAGTCTGCTGCAGCTAGTAGGGGTATGGGGGACACCTCTGCCTTTACCTGTGATTCCATACAAAACATTTTTGAAAAGCAAACGCAAACTCTCATCAAAATATTTGATAAATTGGAAAGATAATTTGAAGATTTGAGAAGGGATATTTCTTCAGTCAATGAGCGTACTGACACTATTGAGAGAAAGCAAGAAGATCTGATGGTGGACCATGCCAATTGGATCAGTTACACTCAGGTACTGGCTGACCAAGTCTCCTCTTTAGAAGCCAAAGTAGCTGATTTGGAAGATCATTCCTGCAGGAGCAACATCCGTATTCAGGGGATACCTGAGGAGGTGACCCAGAGAGAGCTGGAAAAGTATGCACAGGCTCTATTTCACTCCATCTTAGGCATTATATATCAGCAGAATTGATTGTATACACAGAGTTGCAAAACCATAAAATCTACCCCAGGATAAGCCCAGAGATATCATAGCTTGTCTACACTAGTATATGTTCAAAGAGAAATTGATAAGAACTATGATGCGCTTCCCCAATTTATCTGGCCAGTATGTGGAAGTATCACTGTTCCCAGACTTGTCATCTCATACATTACAGCAGAGAAGAACCTTCGCTGAGGTCACCGGAGTACTCAGACGGCACAAGATTAAATATAGATGGGGGTTCCCGACTAAGTTGATTGTAACAAAAGATAGAACTCGACACGTCATCTGTACTCCAAGACAAGAAGAAGTGGCACCTGGATACACCGGATCGAGTTCCTCCTGATCTCCCCCAGAGGGGTAGTGAAAGATCTCTGGGACCTAGTTTGCTGCAGAAAGGTCATAATGATCTAAGAGCTTCAGCACCTGATTGGAGGCCAGCTAGTCCACACCTGGCTACGTGAATGCTGTTCAGTCTTTGAGGGACAATGTGCCTTCTTCTACCCTGGAGACCTCTTATCTTGTTGGTAAATTGATCCTACCTTACTGACCTCAGGTATTTGTATCCTTGCCTGAGAATAATTGTACTGCTAAATGATGAGTGAGCACTTCTTGTTTCTTTCTCTGTTATAATATAAAGCTCATAGAAGTAATTGTTTGTTTATATTTCTGAAATGTATTTTCCTGTTTGGTCACATGTACTATTACTTAGTCTAAAAATTATATAGGAGAATATCTTGTATAAGATGAGCGAGAGGGGTACATGCTTGATAATTGAATACAATTCTAATACCTAATACATCAAGCAAAAAGATCCTTATGTATCGAATCCAAATATCTGAATCATTGCCTAAATGTAAATGTATAAATGTTTTATTGAGTGGAGACTGAGTACTTCTCACTCCTCTCTTGGTTACAGATAAGTACATACCGAACCATGTTATGTATTCATGTGTTTCAGGTTTGAGCCTACATGTTTGCTTATATGTTTGAACCATATCTGTTTGTTCATATGCAATGTTATATAGACTTAATTATATGAGAGACCGCCTAGCATGAAGTAGAGCTAGTAGGATACATGCTTGAAGATCACATTCACTCCTTGTACTCAACACACGTATATAGGTCATCTAAACGTTTGTGTTTAGTTATAAGTGGTTTGCACTGATGGGGGGAGAGTTATTGTATTTGTTAGTAACCCCCCACACTATGATTATATTGCGGAAAAGGGTTTCCGTTACTCTCCACAATCCCAGGAAGAGTTAATTAGCCTCTGCCCAATCCAAGGTGATAGAAATATTTCCATCTTCTTACTACCTCCTTATCCCTCCTTTTTGCCTTTTCTCTTTCTCCCCAATCCCGTTGGTTCTCCCCTCCCCCCATTCAACATGAAGCTTTGCACCTTAAACGTGAACGGGCTTAATTCCCCCACTAAGAGGAATTTACTTCTGAAATATTTGACATCCCATAAAGTTGATATTGCTTATTTACAGGAGACACATTGGACTGACAAAAGGGTGACTATGTTCCGAACATACCTATATCCCACCTCTATTTCCTAAGTATACCACAAAAAAGCTAGGGGGATCACTATCCTGGTGGGTAATCAGATTATGAACAAGTGTACCTGGAAAGGGACCCGGCAGGTCATTATGTTATTTGTGTATGCCGCTGAGACAATGTTTTGCACACCCTGGTGGTTCTCTACCTGCCCAATGTGAACCAAACTAGTTTTCTTAGAAAGCTTTTGGGAAAAATAGACAAAGATAAACAAGGACATATTTGATAGGAGGTGATTTTAATATGCTTTGGGACCCCCAGAGAGATAGGAGAGGCATTCAGCTCAGGGGAAAAGATAACAGTAGGGATGGATTGTCTCTCAGTTTCAGAAGCCTGGTGTCCCAGTATGGGTTCTACAATATTTGGAGAGCTTTCCACCCTGATGCACATGATTACACTTTTTTTTCAGCCCCACACCAATCGTTCTCTAGAATCGATTATTTATTTTGCAATTCAAGATCACTAGAATTAGTACAACATGCTGTAATTATGCCTTGTATGTAGTAAGATAACAATGCAGTTATTGTTCAATTTGACTAATCTCATAAACATAAACGGGGACCAATGGGAGGCTGGCGTCTTCCAGATTATTTAATGCAGGATATCCATCTGCAAGAGTGGAATAGAGGGCTAAAAGATTATTTAACTTTTAATGACACTGAAGGGATGTCTGTCTTGATGGTCTGGGCTGCCTGGGTGCTAAGCTGATTTAGGTTTTTTTTTAATTTTTTTAAATATATATTTTTGTTTTACTTTTTTTTTCTTCAGATCCCCAAGACTTACACCGTTGGAAAGGTTAGGGGGTTAGTAGCTGCTTAGATGCCTGAGATACAGGCTTCTAAGCAGCATGCCCCCTTTCCCTATACTTGTCATTGTCATTTTTAAATAAAGTTGCGCAGTGATGTCATAACGTCATTGCGCGTGACGTCACCATGCAAAACGTGAAGCCCTTGCGATGCCTGTCACTATACAGGCCTGAACGCCGGGGTAGGAGTGGGTGGGATCCCCCAGATCTCCCTCAAGGTGGGAGAATGCTAGTGACGGTTCTGAGCCATCGTTAGCAACCAAGGGGTTAAAGCCTATATGAGAGGGCTTTTCATAAAGAAAGGAGGCTCGACATAAGAAGAATAGAGGTAAAACTCTAGCACAACTGAATTGTGAGTACCTGAACCTTAGTGACAGACACAAACTGTTCCACACAGTGTCATATCATGACAAACTACAGATCCATAAAAAACAAATTGAAAAGCTAGAAACTGAAAGGGTCCAACGAAATTTACATTACTTAAAACAAAAATGTTACCATAAGGGAAATAAGGCACATCGGTTGCTTCCCTATATATTGTACTAGCGGTCTTTGCTGTACAGAATTGCATTTATAAAACAGGGGGATAGTAGACATTACTCTCCTGGAGATAAAGGCATAGCCTTTGCTGATTATTACAGAAGACTATATCAAATTGAGCTCCATGACGGCAGAGGAGTGGCACCTAGAGAGATCATAGAGGAATTCCTAACCTCACTTAACTTACCAAGGGTCCGGGACGACCTACCAGACTCTCTGGCCTACGTGATTGCGCAGGAGGAAGTTGCAGACTCAATTAAAGCGCTGAAGTTACATAAAGCACCGGGCCCTGATGGCTTTTTTTCTACTTTCTACAAAAGATTAGCAGATCTATTGAGCCCTGTCCTATTGAGAGGTTTTAACCAAGCCTTTGAATCCAGCTCCTTTTCTAGGGAGTACATAGAGGCTGACATTGTTACATCCCAAAACAAGGAAAAGACCCAAGTCTTTGTGAAAGCTATAGGCCGATTTCGCTGTTAAATATAGACGTTAAAATGTATTCAAAGATGTTGGCTAACAGACTAAACAAAGTGTTACCATCGCTTATTCATTTAGATCAGGTGGGGTTCACGGTAGGATGGAGTCAGTTTCCCTGGAGGTCCCACTCATCACCCTGTCGCTAGATGCTGAAAATGCATTTGCCAGGGTGAGGTGAGATTACATGAGTGAGGTTTTGAGGTCGTTCGGGTTCCCAGTTCCGTACATTGTAGCGGTTATTGTTTTTTATTCAGCCCCCTTTGCCAGAGTGAGGGGAATGGGGCTTCATTTCGAATCTTTTGACATATGAACAGCACTCGACATGGGTGCTCCATTTCCCTACTTTTGTACATTCTGACAGTAACGGGTTGTTGATCCATGACACGCTGCAAAAGTTGGCTTTGTTTGCGAAAGATTTCACATTATTTATCTCTGACCCCGCACAGTCCCTACCAAAAATCTTTGAGATCCTGAAAGAATATGGGAAACTAACATATTATAAGCTTAACTATAATAAGACAGAAGCGCTGGCCCTCAATATCCCCCCCCCCCCCGCCCAACTACAACATTTAATGTTATCTTACCTCCTTTAAATGGTCAACCACCCAAATTAAACACTTGGGAGTGATTCTCTCATCTGACCCCAAATTGGTTATCCAAGCAAACTACGAGCCTCTCTTGAGGGAATTTAAAATATTCACGGACAAGTGGTCGACCCTGGAGGTATTGTGGATGGGTAGGGTTCAATCATTAAAGATGATGCTACTCCCTAAGCTGACCTATCTTTTTCGATGTGTCCCCCTCCCGGTTCCTGAATATTTACTGAACCATTTCATATCTATATTTAATAAATATATCTGGCAGAAAACTCCTCCAAGAGTTGTTACAGCTGCAGAAACCAATTAAATGCAGAGGTTTGCCAGCCCCAAATGTAGGCTTCTATTACAAAGATGCAATGCTGTCTCATATTTTGGCCTGGGGAGTACATGGTGAAAGTGCTAGGTGGTATCAACTTGAGCAGGCCATGTTGTCCTCGGAAATACGTTTGGAGAATTTGATTTGGCTCCCCCAACATGCAGATGTTTTGACGGGGATCAGTAACCCCATCTTGAAGGCAGGTCTTTGGCTCTGGAGGGAACTTAGACACACAGAACAAGTTGCCCCACATCCTTGCTAATCCATCCGATCAGGGCTTTGCTTGTCTTTCAGACTCACACCCACGTCACAGGTACTCTCTCGAGCTGCGATGAATACAAGATTTGTATGACAGAGATAGCTGTCAGGGTGCTAGGAATCAGACTGAGACGAGAAGTGCAAAAATAATCACACATTTATTAATACCTTTATTAAAAGCAAAAAATAATAAAAAGTCCACAAGTCAAATAACAAGCCAGGAGTCAAAACCAGAGCTGGTAGTCAGACGATCTGAGTCAGGAGCCAAAGCGAATAGTCAGACGAGCCGGAATCAGGAACAAGGAAAACAGCAGAGTCAGGAACAAGCCAGAGATCAGGAACGAGTAAGGATGTCAGGCAGCCAGTTAACACACAGGAACTCTCACAAACAGGTCTGAGACAACGCAAAGGCAAAGCATACTGAACAGAGACCCTTTAAATAATAAGTGATGACATCACAATTCTGAGACTGCATCCTGTCTCACATGGATGATGCACACCAGTCTGGCCATTAAAAGGAAGTACAGGAAATGAGCAGCATCCCCCCAATGCACCATAGTCAGGAAGAGAGGTGAGTAAAATGGCTGCCAGCAGCACATGGCAAACACAACAGGGAGAAAACCCTGACAGTACCTTCCCCTCAACGACCCCTCCCCCGTGGGAGGACAAAAGGCTTATTGGGGAAACAGACATGGAAGGCACGAAGGAGGGCGGGAGCATGAACATTAGAGGAGGGAACCCAAGAACGCTCCTCCAGACCGTAGCCCCTCCAGTGAACCACATATTGTACACGGCCCCTGGACATACGAGAGTCAATAATGCTGCTGACCTCATACTCCTCATGGTTATCAACAAAGATAGGACGGGGACGAGGCAACACAGTGGTAAACCGATTACAAACCAATGGTTTCAAGAGGGAGACATGAAAAACATTGGAGATGCTCATAGCAGGAGGAAGGTCAAGAGCGTAGGCCACAGGATTAACCCGTCGGAGTATTTGAAAAGGACCAACATAATGGGTAGCCAATTTATTGGAAGGCACACAAAGGTTCAAGTTGCGGGAGGACAGCCAAACTCTCACCAACCTGGTAGGAAGGTGCGGGCAGATGCCTACGATCAGCCTGGAATGTTTGGCGCTGCATAGAACGATGAAGGCAATCCTGAATCTGCACCTACATGGAACGGAGTTGCCGGAGATGCTCCTCCAAAGCCAGAATACCCTGAGACATGAATGAATTGGGCAACAAGATTGGTTGAAACCCATAATTCTCCATGAATGGGGATAACTTGGAGGAAACATTAATAGCACTATTACGAGCAAACTCTGCCCAAGGTAGCAGTTCAGACCAATTATTGTGGTGATCTGAGACATAGCAATGGAGGAACTGTTCCAGAGCTTGATAAGACCATTCCGCAGCCCCATTGGATTGAGGGTGATATACTGAGGAGAAGGAAAGCTGGATCCCCATTTGAGCACAAAAGAATGCCAAAATCTGGAGACAAACTGGCTACCCAAGTCCAACACTATCTCCTTGGGTAACCCATGTAAACGGAAGACCTCCTGGGCAAAAATTGAAGCAAGCTCCTGAGTGGTAGGCAGCTTCATCAAGGGAATGCAATGTGACATTTTAGAAAAACGGTCAACCACCATAAGGATAACAGTATTGCCATTGGAAACAGGGAGCTTGACAATGAAGTCCATGGAAAGATGTGTCCAAGGACGCTCACCATTAGTACCATCAGGATTCATGGCCTTTGCGTAATGTCAGGGTGCCAAGAATCAGACTGAGACGAGAAATGCAAAAATAATCACACCTTTATTAATAGCAAAAAATAATAAAAAGTCCACAAGTCAAATAACAAGCCAGGAGTCAAAACCAGAGCTGGTAGTCAGACGAGCCGAGTCAGGAGCCAAAGCAAATAGTCAGACGAGTCGGAATCAGGAACAAGGAAAACAGCAGAGTCAGGAACAAGCCAGAGATCAGGAACCAGTAAGGACATCAGGCAGCCAGGTAATACACAGGAACTCTCATAAACAGGTCTGAGACAATGCAAAGGCAAAGCATACTGAACAGAGGCCCTTTAAATAATAAGTGATGACATCACAATTCTAAGACTGCATCCTGTCTCACATGGATGATGCACACCAGTCTGGCCATAAAAGGAAGTGCAGGAAATGAGCAGCATCCCCCACAATGCACCATAGTCAGGAAGAGAAGTGAGTAAAATGGCTGCCAGCAGCAAATGGCAAACACAACAGGGAGAAAACCCTGAGAATGGCCTAGTGACGCTGGCAGCAGCTCACAGGGGTAGGGATATCCCCAATGCATTGCACTTTGAATCTATGATTCAAGCTTGGGGGTTCCTGGAGCAAGAACTAAGAGAATTTACGCAGTGGGAGAGGAGATAGCTTGCTGGCAGGCCTCTCTACAAAGCTCTAACCATTCACTATAAGTTGTTTTCAAATTCCCCACATTTTTTTAAATCCCATCATACCCTGGAGTGGGAAAGAGAGATGGGTATTGGCCATGTGGAACTAGATTGGCAAAGGGCTGTATTAGCTACAAAATCTGCTGTCCATTGCACTACCATCTATGAAATTTTCATTAAAGGGACAGTTTACTCAAAAAATGTCTCCCCTTTAATTTGTTCTCAATGATCCACTTTACCTGCTGGAGTGTATTAAATTGTTTAAAAGTAGATCATTTACCCTTATATTGACATTTGAAATAGTTGATTTAGCATGTGGTATCCCCACCTATTCTGAAAGTTTGTGGCCGCAGGTTCCAGCTATAGATAAGCTCTGTAAACACAGCCAGCAGAAGAAATTATACTTCCAGTGGGATATAGCAGAGATAAGGTAATAAAATGTTTATTTTCCATTCTTCTCTCCAAGTATTGGTGATTGGTTTGTGGACAGATATAAGATAAAGAAGCAGGTATATGTACACAATGTGATACAGTAATGAGATCTGATTATACCTACAAGCTCAACCCATTTTATTAGGTTGTGTCTTCAAAACACAAAATCAGAGCTTTAATATACACAAATAAACCTTAAAAAGCTAATTTTCATAAATTTTTTACTCCGCAGTTGGTAAAAAAGCAATTGTAAACACATTAAGGGAAAACTTTTTTACAGTATACTGTCCCTTTAAGCTTCTCTTAAGATGGTATAGAGTCCCAACAAGAATTCACAAAATGTTTCCTCAGAGGTCGGCCTATTGTTGGAGAGGTTGTGGAAAATTAGGTTCATATATACACATATTGTGGAGCTGTAGCAAAGTACAGAGATTATGGTTCCAAGTGGGTAGACTCCTTAATCAATTGGGACTAGTTACAAAGCTTACAGCGAACATGGCCTTCTTTCACCTGGGACTGGATGGACTGCACAAGCTAGAAAAAAATCTTTGTATTCTTATTTTGCTGGCCACTAAGCTTGTGATAGCTAGGAACTGACTGAGAGACAATTACATGCCCTTGCAATCAGTGTTAGAGACAGTGACATATTTGCGCTCCATGGAGGAGTACTCTCTGAAGATGGAGGGTAGGCTGGGCTTGCATGGAATGATTTGGGCAGAGTGGGAGGAGTGGGAAAGGAGTAAAACTTTAACACATCCGGGATAGCCGTCTGAAGGGCGCATGTATACTGAAGAGGTCATTCTTCCCCCCCCCCCTTTTTCCCCCACTCTCTCCTTGCCTCTCTCTTTATGCCTTCCTCCTTTTTTTTTCTTTTTTCTCTAATTCTAGTGGCGACGACAAAATGGTTTGGATTTATTATGTTGCAGTTATATACGCTACATCGTATCACGTCCACTCACACTATGATAAATCTACCCCATAGTCTTTAAAAGTGATGTTTTACCTATTTTGTTCCTATAAGAATGTTTGACTTGTGTTGTTTCTTCTGTTTACTATGTTACTCCAAAATTCCGAGGGGCCTATGGGCCCAGTCAGACCACATATGGACACATGTACTTTTTAGCTGTGGTTCACTAGATATGGAAACAAACGTAATACAAAATTGGAAGATAGTCCACGCTGCTGTCTTCTAAGAATAGTTAAACTCATGTTAGTAGCACTATATACATATATACATATACACATACACACACGGCTTGAAATTTCCAGTGGTCCCGGACAACTTAGAAACTGCAGCGTACTACTTAGAAGTGTGAGTTTTTTTATATATTTAACATTGAGTGAACTAGTAACTAGTTTTTTTAATAAGATATGGTAGAGGGAGATCACAGATACTAAAATTGTATAGGTATGCCCAAAATATTTTATTAGTCAGGTAACTAGATCCTTAATATACCAGACCCTTAAAAATAATGTATCTAAAAAATATATATAAAAAAAAGATATAAGTAAAAGTAAGCACCAAAATATGTTCCTACAAAAAGAGACACGGATTTCAACATCTAGTGCATAAATAATTTATTAGCATTAAAAAACGAAATACGTCTAGTGCACACCTTCCAGTACAAATCTAATAGAAATGAACTCAGTATAAACTGTCTCACAGAAACCAGAGTAGGGCAGCTCAACATGAATAAATAAGATCTGCATAAACATAAACAAACAGACAAATCCCAGCAACACCTCCACTAGATTGTGGCTTCGCCACAAAAGCAAAAAACTGCCACCATAGTGATCCTTGAGGATGTATGCTGGAATAAAAAAATAAGCAAAGATCTATGCTTCAATCAATTATAGTTGCAGTCAATATACATGCAAAAAGTAGGTGGTAAGTGAAGTTATATGGGGTGTGCGCAACACCTGTTCCAGAGGGCATTACTGCATATCACGGTAGTTTAAGGTGTCTTGGAAAATACCTAGATTAGGATGTATGCGCACACCCTACATATACAAGTTCGCTACCAAAACTAATAGAAATGACAATTGCTAAGAAAGGTTAAATAGTGTATACAATGTCCCTTATGACTGTGTTATCGGCACAAACACCATGGAGGTACCAGCATCAATAGAGCTAGGGGACAGGCCAAACTTCCGTCACCCTTTTATACACTGTCCATACAATTTAGGTAAAGTGCAAGGCTCTTTTTGCTGATGGTGTGTATATTTATCACCCGGGATATCCTCCGTGCTGTGTCCCTTAGAACTCAACAGGAGAGCTGTCAATTGTGAGGGTAAGCAACCTTTGGTTTCATTCAGCAAATTCAAAGCGACAGCCGGAGGCACTTAATATTCCTTCCGGCTGTAGTTTTTTAGTAGCTTTAAACCCCTGACTATTAAACCATAATGATATTTTTCCATAATATATATATATATATATATATATATATATATATATATATATATATATATATATATATATATCAACATTTCCAGTGGTCTACTAGTCCCGGACTACTTAGAGCAATAACCTATTCTTCCATAGAAGTCAATAGAGAAAAAAAAGTGGAAAAATACCCCTTTTTCACGCAAACCCGATCGCAGATTATCACGTGCGCTAAACAAACATAAAAATATGAATATTTCACATTCCTATGTTCTGCACGTAGCAAATCTGTTCTATTTATTAAAAAAATACATATGTCTACATATATCTGATGGCATTTTGGTACAATAGATAGGAATATCTATTTAGAAATACTTAGAACATATTCCTCTATATGCAGAACATTGGAATGTGAAATATTTATAGTAAATACACAGTATAACACTTTATTAAATATAAATATTGTATAAATATGTTTTTTGTTTTCATCTTCTTAGCTTCAAAGGGTTCTTGTGCACTTATATATGTCTATACAGGGAGTGCAGAATTATTAGGCAAATGAGTATTTTGACCACATCATCCTCTTTATGCATGTTGTCTTACTCCAAGCTGTATAGGCTTGAAAGCCTACTACCAATTAAGCATATTAGGTGATGTGCATCTCTGTAATGAGAAGGGGTGTGGTCTAATGACATCAACACCCTATATCAGGTGTGCATAATTATTAGCCAACTTCCTTTCCTTTGGCAAAATGGGTCAAAAGAAGGACTTGACAGGCTCATAAAAGTCAAAAATAGTGAGATATCTTGCAGAGGGATGCAGCACTCTTAAAATTGCAAAGCTTCTGAAGCGTGATCATCGAACAATCAAGCGTTTCATTCAAAATAGTCAACAGGGTCGCAAGAAGCGTGTGGAAAAACCAAGGCACAAAATAACTGCCCATGAACTGAGAAAAGTCAAGCGTGCAGCTGCCAAGATGCCACTTGCCACCAGTTTGGCCATATTTCAGAGCTGCAACATCACTGGAGTGCCCAAAAGCACAAGGTGTTCAATACTCAGAGACATGGCCAAGGTAAGAAAGGCTGAAAGACGACCACCACTGAACAAGACACACAAGCTGAAACGTCAAGACTGGGCCAAGAAATATCTCAAGACTGATTTTTCTAAGGTTTTATGGACTGATGAAATGAGAGTGAGTCTTGATGGGCCAGATGGATGGGCCCGTGGCTGGATTGGTAAAGGGCAGAGAGCTCCAGTCCAACTCAGACGCCAGCAAGGTGGAGGTGGAGTACTGGTTTGGGCTGGTATCATCAAAGATGAGCTTGTGGGGCCTTTTCGGGTTGAGGATGGAGTCAAGCACAACTCCCAGTCCTACTGCCAGTTTCTGGAAGACACCTTCTTCAAGCAGTGGTACAGGAAGAAGTCTGCATCCTTCAAGAAAAACATGATTTTCATGCAGGACAATGCTCCATCATACGCGTCCAAGTACTCCACAGCGTGGCTGGCAAGAAAGGGTATAAAAGAAGAAAATCTAATGACATGGCCTCCTTGTTCACCTGATCTGAACCCCATTGAGAACCTGTGGTCCATCATCAAATGTGAGATTTACAAGGAGGGAAAACAGTACACCTCTCTGAACAGTGTCTGGGAGGCTGTGGTTGCTGCTGCACGCAATGTTGATGGTGAACAGATCAAAACACTGACAGAATCCATGGATGGCAGGCTTTTGAGTGTCCTTGCAAAGAAAGGTGGCTATATTGGTCACTGATTTGTTTTTGTTTTGTTTTTGAATGTCAGAAATGTATATTTGTGAATGTTGAGATGTTATATTGGTTTCACTGGTAAAAATAAATAATTGAAATGGGTATATATTTGTTTTTTGTTAAGTTGCCTAATAATTATGCACAGTAATAGTCACCTGCACACACAGATATCCCCCTAAAATAGCTATAACTAAAAACAAACTAAAAACTACTTCCAAAACTATTCAGCTTTGATATTAATGAGTTTTTTGGGTTCATTGAGAACATGGTTGTTGTTCAATAATAAAATTAATCCTCAAAAATACAATTTGCCTAATAATTCTGCACTCCCTGTATATGTGTACATATGTATTTATGTGTACATATGTAAATACATATTGTCAAGGTATTTGAAATATTATTAAATAATATATACAAGTATGTCTGTCTTTATTTAATAAGTCTGTGGATGTGTACATCAAATAATTCATTTACCTTCTAAAACCTGAAAATGGACACTAAATAGAAACAACCCCCTCCCTCTTATCAAATGAATTATCTGAGAACAAAGGATTGTTTTGAATAGATCTCCCACACTCAATATGCTAAATTATGCAATTGTATAACCACAAGGAGCCGAAAATTAACACAGGTAAAATTCTGGATACACAAGTGATCAACATAGAGGTGTTAAATTACCCCTGAAAATCAGATACACATCTGTGCTAGCTGAACAAAAAAACATGTTAAGATGTAACTGCTAACACTTGAATATACAAAATGGAGACGGGGCCCTCTTTGAAGCTTGATGAGATGGAAATTAGATTGCTGGAATCTCAAAGACACATGTTAAGATGTGACTTTGAAATTTACTGAACATACAGCAAATAATCATCTTTGAATGCATGCCTCAGAATGTATTAAATATAGAAATTTGGGGAATTATCTAATTCTCTATTATTACATGGGTATTTGCTAAGCTTGATAGGTAACTATTTAGTCAGTCTAAAATATTTAATAACCTCTGCATTGTTTGTATTTTTCAGACATATAATTTCAGATCTGCATTTATTAGAAACATGAAATATGGTATATTCATGTTAGAACACAATGGAGTACTGAATATAAAATAGGCTGTTATTTGCATAGAAATGAATGTGTATGTATATATATATATATATATATATATATATGTGTGTGTGTGTGTGTGTGTGTGTGTATCTCTTTGAAAGCATGAAGTGTCTTAGCATCTGTGTTTTAAGAATCTTTGTGGACCTAAAAAGAAATAATTAATGACACTTATTATTTTATTTCAGGTGGACCATGGGCAAAATTCCTGCATGCAAGAATTGTGGGAGATATAGAGCATACTATATTATCTGAAAACATATTAGATATATAAATGCCATAAATTTCAAAATAATTAGCAATATTAAATTGCTTTAATATAATACAATGTTAATAATATAACATATTTGGTATCAGAATAATCAGAAAAAGGATCTGGTGCTACACATCTATAGTTGGGGTTTGTATGGGATTAATGCAGAGAGTTGTGGTCTGATTAAATAACCATCTTATGAGAATTATTATCTTGTTAAAAATGCTTAGAAATGTTAAAGGTGAATTTGTTGTGTTGTGCTGTCTGCTGCCACCCAATGTTATGTTGCGAGAATTGCAGCCATGAGATGATTGGTTGTTGCAAGGATGCATCTCCTTGGTAACATACATTCCAAGATGAACCAATCCATGTTCAGTTGCAAAGGGCCAATCCGAAACAAGGCTTCCGTTGAGCGTTTCCAATACTCACCAATGATGGATAATGATCAAAAAAGGGGAGGGGTAAAATCAGATGATTTAACCCCAAGCATAGAGACTGAGAGGAGGCTGAAGGCTAATCCTGGAGGAGGATTCCCTGGAGGGAATAACTGCTGTGGTTATTATTAAAGCACACAGCTACTCTTAGACTCCATATGTGAATACCCCCAATTTTGAAATTCTGAGGTGAAATTGAATCTGTTGAGAAACATTGGAAACTGGATATTGATTGGTTTATTTGATAAAGTATACAAGGTTATTGGTAAGACTATAGTTAAATTATAAGTCACTGCAGTTTAAAGTACAGTTGAAAGATTAAAGCAAGTTGGATTTTAAGCTACTATTTCATAGCCTATGTGTTGTTAAACTAATCCTTAATTTTAAATTGATTATCTGTGCAAGTTCTGATGTTTTAAATCAATATTGTATTAGGATAAATTGCAGTTAAATAGCAGAATATATATTATCCTATTGTTTATAAGCACTGTTAGGATTGTATTGCCTGGATGTTAAGAGTTAAAGGTTTTGGTCCCATTGTGTAAACTGATTGAAAGGCTGGTTTTAAAGGTAATTTTTTTCTGGGTTTTCTAAGAAGGATAGCAAATCTTAATAGTTGTTTTTAACGTGTATAATAGTGTTTCATGTTCTGGTATTACAAATATATTTCAAAATGTTCATGGATATTAACTAAATAAAAGAATTAAGGTATTTATATTAATTGTATGGTTTCTAGTAGATGCATGTTAGTTAAGGGTTTCTATTTTTAAGGATAATTATTATTTGTATTGTGTTATAACCCTGCCATAAGCTGATATATTATTTGGAGAGTACTACTTAGATTCTTATCATAAATACTGACATATTGAGTACATATATACACATATAAATGCATAAATACATCTGTATATGTACATATATAGACAAATATAAATACATACATATCCATCTTTAGACATGAATATCTATGTATCTCAATGTTAAACAGTTAACCAGAGCTCTAAAGTTGTGGTAATCATTCTAGTGTAAATAGCAATTGCACTCAAGCGATCACGTTTACTTCCAACTTGTAATACCAGCGCAATTTAACCAGCGTGCAATCACGATAAATCTGATATCACTTGTGCGCAAACATTTGTGCTCCACTCGTAATCTGGCCCTTATTGGGTCACAGTTCCTGTCTAAAACTTAAGTTGTCCATTCTGTAGGTTCTAATAGTAGTAATAAGGGATATCAATAATGTCTTCAGTGATTACTGTCTGCTATGTAACTAAGTTTAGTGAATATTATTTTCTCTTTATGCCTTTATTTATGTTCCAGGACCACCAATATACCACATACTGCTTCAATAACCCTGCAAGATCTTTTGGGATTCATCAGATCATTTTACATGTCCTATATTTATGCTGAGCAAGATCCATGTGGAGCTGAAGAATTCCATATAAGGAATGAAAAGAGGTATAGAACAACCCTGTAAAAACAAGCCTGCTGAGATTTCCTCAAGACTATCTGGGATGGGGCACTGGATGGCTTAGTCATAAGAGACTGAGCAGTATTTTGTTAGAGGTTGAGATTGCTGTGAGTGGGTAGATTGGGGTGTAGCTAATCCGTCTTTGCCAGACTGGGATTTTTATAAGGCTTCAGGGTCCATGTATCTGATCTTAGGTTTCGGGGGCTGGGGCCCATTACTTATTTGCAATGTCTATGAGCTCTTCTGCTCCTCTTCCAGATATTCATTTAAAGTCTTTTAAAACTACTTTTTATACTACCTCAAATTATGACTTCTCATTTAAAAAAAGGATTCTTTCTAAAAATAAATGCTTCTGGGTTGTTGTTTTTTTAAAAAAATTTAATTCTCTGAATACATTTTAAGGTTTTTTTCCATACAGGTGGTGAGAGTCCACAATCCATTACTCCTGGGAATTATTCTTCCCTGCCACTGGGTGGAGGCAAAGATTTCCAAACACCAAGAGCTCTATAAACCCCCTCCCGCCTCACTGGTAAAGTAGTCTTGTCTTTACCGCCATTGGAGGAAGGTCAAGAATGAAGATGTGCATACGATTCTTCAGTGAGAGTGGTTCTCAGACTGAGGTGAATCTCATTTCCCCTCAGAGTACAGTGTTCATCAGAAGGATGAATATGGAGTATGGGTAGGGTCTAATTTTTTCACCTCATATGAAATTAGTCACAAGACTTTCACAGGTGTCGCAGGGACTTGTCCTTTGCCTTCTCCTGCTGTGTCTTTAGCATACTCCTATTCAATATACTCATCAGTTATGTTTCAGCACTGGTTTGGCTTTCTACTGTTTTTTCCAGTAGATGAGTGTCTTTTGGTAAATAGTAGTTTTTATTTAATTTGCACTCTATAAGCCTTTTTGAGTAATTGATATGTATATTTTCTAATATATAGAGCCCTGAGACAGATTTTTTTTATGCTATGTTAAATTGTATTTAATTTGTGCCGCATTTCGGGTTTGGCACAATTTAACGTTTTTCCTGCGCATTAGCCTTCAGATCTACATGCATCTGATTCCTGCATATAAGCCCTCAAATTTGTACATTTTTTGTGTGATTTAGGCAATTCTGAATTTCGGTTTTCATGTCTGCACACATTAAGTTAGCAGACGTATGCCCTCTGGATTGTACTTGTCAGGTTTTTTTGTGCATTTTGGGCCCTTTTCCCACATTTCGGCTTTCGTGTCTGCACGCATTGGGTTAGCTTACGTAAGCCCTTGGATTTGCGCACACTGGTTTTTGTTGTATTTTTTCTTTGTTTGCAGTCGGGTTTTGCGCATACTCACTATCTGATAACGCATTGTTGTTTCGCATTAGCATGCCTGGCCTAGTTAGTTATTTAGCTACATTGGGGGGAGGTGTAAATTTTTCCTTTCATGGATTTAACTATTCACTTTGTTAAGCATTCTCTACTTTTAGAGTTTACAGCAATAACGGAACTTTCTAATTCTGTCCCTAAATCTTCCATAGAAGCTGGGTCTCTGAACACTTTCCTACCAGTGTTAAGTGTTTTTATTGTAAACAGGCTGAGGTATCTCCTATAGCACATTTATGTAACACATACCCTAATGTTTTAATGCATTCAGGCCAATATAATGCTTCTATTGCATTTAAGGGTATTCTTGCTCCTTCTGTTTGTTCTTTACAGGGAAGTTCAACTGATGTCACATCTGGTGTAAAGGACTTAATCTATTCAACGGTTTCCCAAATGTTGGCAGTTATGCTGCCTTAAAGTAAGCTTAAAAGTTTAGTTCTAAATTTACCTTCTAGTTATAAACCTCCTGAAGCTACTGTTAATGTTTCTAATGTGTCTTCTGAAGGAGAGGTTTTCTCTGATGATAAGGGGTCTTCCTCTGATTATGAACCAGAATCGTCCTTTAAACATTTGTTCTCTTTAAAGGAGGTTTTATGTTATGTGATCCCCTTTGGTTGGGGCCATTTATACTCTGGCTAAGCATACTACAATTCCTCTGGAAGATTATACTTCTATAAAAGGATTCTAACTTCCTATCTAAAGGGTAATTAAAATAAGGGCCTTTTTGCAAGCAGGTTAATTATTTAGGCCAGCTATTTCTATTGCTGATGTTGCTGCTGCTGCTTCTTCCATTTGATTAAATTGTCTCTGAACAGTTTTCTAATGGTTCTGCTGGTTAATATATTTTGAACCTTTTGGTTAAAATCATGGTCTGCTAATATGGTGTCTAAATATAGACTTCTCTTTCTTTTAGGTCCAGGGGTAAGTCTAAGGCTTCTAATCATGTCTGCGTGAAGTTATAGCCCCTGACCCAGAGTCTCTGGTAGGGGGCAGGCTGTGCCTTTTTTAGGAAGCTTGGTTCTAGTCTGTTTCAGATCCATGGGTAGTATCTCAGTATTATCGGATAGGTTTCAGAACAAAGCCTCCCAGAGGAATGTTTATTTTGTCCAATGTTCCACACAAATTCGTTGAAGGTCCAAGCCTTTTTTTAATCAGTTTCAGATCTAGAAACTAATGGGAGTGATTGTTCCTGTTCCATTGTTGGAACAAGGGATGGATTTTTACTCAAATCTCTTTATTGTTCCAAAGAAGGAGGGAACCTTCAGACCAATTTTGGATCTGAAGGCTCTGAACAAATTTGTCCGAGTTCCTACTTTCAAAATGGAGACAATTCGGGCTAATCTGACTTTTTTTCAGCAAGGTTAGGTTGTGTCCAGGTTAAAGGAGGCTTATCTTAATATTTACATTCACAAGGAACACTAACTGAGGTTTGCATTTCTGTACAGGCCTTTTCAGTTTGTTGCTCTATAGCCAGAGAAACTTCACAACAGTTCTAGGTACTTTTCTGTCAGTGATTATAACTCAAGGTATTGCTGTATTTAATTACCTGGACAATATTTTGGTTCAAGTTCCATCTTTACATTTAGCAGAATCTCAACCCAGCAGACGGTTGTTGTTTCTTCAATAGCAGGGTTGGAAGTTCAATTTTCCAAAGAGTTCTTTGGTTCCTCAAACAAAGATTACTTTTTGGGGTGGACAAATAGATTAAGTTTCCATGAAAATATCTTTAACAGATCTGAGAAGGATGAAACTGGTTTCAACTTGTCAAAACCTTCAGTCTCTTTCTTTTCCCTCAGTCGCTCATTGCAAGGAGGTATTAGGTTTCATGATTTCTGCATTGGATGCTATTCTGTTTGCTCAGTTTCACATGAGGCCTCTTCAGCTTTTGTATGCTTTGTCAATGGTACAGGGATCATACGCAGTTGTCTCAGGAGATATTTCTAGATTACAGAACAGGTCAGTCTCTGTTTTGGTGACTGGAATAACAGCATATTATGACGAGGGCTTCTTTTGCTCGTCCTACTTGGACTGTGATCACTACAGATGTAAGTATTTAAGGTTGGGGAGCTGTCTGTGGGTCTCTGAAAGCACAGAGGGTTTGGGCTCCTCTGGAGCTTTATGGCTTGGAGATTGTATGGTTAGTTCTTAGGCATAGAGGTTTTTCTGATTCTGTGATTTTGAGACTTTGATTTAGGCTCATAAGCCTGTGACAAGAAGGATTTATCACAAGGATGTATGGATCATGGCTTTTCTTAGCATTCTTTCAGAATTCCTAGGATTCTGCAGTGTTTACCAGATGGTCTGGATAAGGGCCTATCTGTCAGTACTTTGTAAGGGTAGATTTCTGCTCTTTCAGTTTTGTTTCATAGGAGTGCTAATCTTCCTGGTATTCATGGTTTTGTTCAGGCGTTGGCATGTATTAAGCTTGTGATTACGCAAGTGTCTCCACCTTGGAATCTAAATTTCTTGTTGAAGATTTTGCAGGCTCCTACTTTTGAGCCTATGGGGCCAATTTATTAATGTGCGAGAGCGGACATGATATGATGTAGCGTATCCTGTCCACCACACATTGATAAATGCCAACAGCATACGCTGTCTGCATTTATCATTACACAAGCAGTTCTTGTGAACTGCTTGTGCAATACCACCCTCTGCAGATTGTCTGCTAGCAGGTGGTGTCAATTAGCCCGATCGTATAGGATCGGGCGGATTGATGTCCGTGGCCTCAGAGCAGGTGGACAAGTTATGGAGCAGCGGTATTTAGACCGCTGCTTCATATCTTCTGTTTCTGATGAGCCTGAATTCTCACGCGGAAACAGGGGTATTGATAATTCTGCCCCTATGCATAAGGTGGATATTAAGCTTCTTTCTTGAAAGGTTTTAATCAATTTGGCCTTTTCTTCTGCTAGAACAGTCTCTGAATTATCTGTTCTTTCTTGTGATTCTCCTTATTTCCTTTTTCATCAGGATAAGGCAGTTTTAAGAACCAAGTTTGGCTTTTTGAGTAAGGTTGTGGCCTCAGACAATATAAGTCGAGAAATTGATGTTCCTCCTTTGTGTCCTAATTCTAAGAATTCTTTTGAAAGGCTTTTTCATGATTGGGATGGTACTAGAGCTTATAAGTATTATGTTGATGCTTCTAAGGATTTCAGACAAACTTCTAGTTTGTTCATTTTTCAGGTTCTAAGAGAGGGAAGAAAGCTACTTGTAGGTGGGACATCCTCCACCTTAACGGATTACTGCTCATTGTACCAGATCAGTTGCCACATCTGGGCTATCAAGAATGAGGCATCTGTTGACCAACTTTGCATACTTTTACTAAATTCTACCATTTTGATATGTTTGCTTCTTCTGAGGCAGCCTTTGGTAGGAAAGTCGTTCATTCAGTGGCCTCAGCTTAATGTTTTCAGGGTTTTTTGCCTGTGGGTCATTTTAAGAGCATATTAAAAAAAAAAAAAAAAAAGAAAGAAAGAAAACTTATTTTTTGTGTTCTGTTTGGATTTTCTTTGTGAAAAAAGAAAGTTCTCTTTTTCCTGCCCTTATTTTTCATTAATCGTGGACTCCACAGTCTGGACTCTCAGCACCTGTATAAAAGAAAACATAATTTATGCTTACCTGATCAATTCATTTCATTCATGGGGGTGACAGTCCACAAGAACCCAACCTGTTTATTTTTTGATAAACAATGAAGGTTACCTTGTATTGGGACAAATTGCAGCCGCAGGGTATGTGCAGGTAAAAAATTATGTCTTTATTGTAAGATCAAAAACAGGGTGTCAAACAAACTCAGGGGTACATTGAAACAATGGCAAACGTCCGACGCGTTTCCTGCCCGGAGGCACTTCGTCAAGTCCCTGACGAAGTGCCTCCGGGCAGGAAACGCGTCGGACGTTTGCCATTGTTTCAATGTACCCCTGAGTTTGTTTGACACCCTGTTTTTGATCTTACAATAAAGACATCATTTTTTACCTGCACATACCCTGCGGCTGCAATTTGTCCCAATACAAGGTAACCTTCATTGTTTATCAGAGTTCTTTCGTTTGGATGCCGGAGGAGTGGATCCTTACCTTTCATGGGGCGGCCTGAGCAAAAGATCACACAGCGGCAAGAGTGGTGAGATTAACCGGCTTCACCTTAGTTTCAGTTTACACGCTGAAATTTGTGTTTACCTGTATCTTACTTATCACCACACCCGCACGCTGCATGATTCTACCCTCAGCTTGTTACAAGTGATTACTACCACTGACTACATGCTACACTGTTTACGGTTTTCAGAGCACCTGTTACTAGCTACATGATATCTACTCAGTATCAGCTATTGTACACCATTTGCTTGCAATCAGTGGTTTACTTACAAAGTGCAGAGTCTGCATCTGTTTGTGTTTTCTGTTTATTTTTTGGTTATGGTTTATTTTTTTAACATATATTTTTTTTTTTTTTTCTCTGCTTCTTTTATTTTGCTCTTATCAGTTTTCCCTAACTCTTTTGCTTGGCTATATGTCAGACTATTTTACCAGTGAGGTTGAAGGCTTTTTTATAGAGCTATTTTGGGAAGCTTTGCATCCTCCTAGTGGAAGGAAAGAGTAATTCCCAGGAATAATGGATCATGGACTAACCACCTTAAAATACATTTTTCAGGTAAATATATGTAATTTTCTTCAGCAATATATGTCAAGACAGCCAAAAAAAAAAAAAAACAAGAGGCCCACAAAGAATTGTACTTACCTTACTTTGCACAGTTTCTGATCTATATGTTTTGACACTAAAATATTCTTCTCACCACTTGCAGATTTCAGGAGATCCTGGGAGCAGATTTTGAAAAAGCTGTCATGAAATTTCACCTTAAACATTCCTGTGTCTTTGCTTGTAAGTCCTCTGAGTAGGCAACAAAGCATTGGAAAGCCTGTTGATCTTTAGAGTGAAAGAAAATGAATCAAATTACTTTTATTATTTTGAAGGTTTACATATAAAAAACCTCATTTAACTTCTTTTCTTCAAATGCATATCAATAATAACTATATATTGAAATAAATGTATAAATTACTGCCATGCAAAACTGTTGTCATTTATAACTGCAGCATGGTAGAATTATAAGTTCCTTCTGTCTGTATTGAGCACCTTTTCACTTCAGTTCGCACAGAACAAGAACCAAACATACACCAAGATTACAAATTACAGATTACACCAAGATTACAAATACAAGCGCTAAACTGGGTGCGTAAATAATGCAAAAAAAATTGCGGTATCGCACTCTCCTTAGCACTGCCATTACAAGTTACTGAAAAACCTTATTTTGTTGTGCGGTATGCTGCGTTAAGCTCCATACCGCACAAACCCCAAGGCCTGACTTGACGTGCTTGTGCACGTTTTCCCCCATAGACATCAATGGAGAGAAAGTTTTAGAAAAAAACTAACACCTGCGGTCGCGGAATTGCAATCACTATAACGCAATCCCCATTGATGTCTATGGGGAAAAGAAAGTTACATTAAAACCTAACACCCTAACATAAACCCCTAGTTTAAATACCCCTAATCCGCCGCCCCAGACATCGCCAACACTAAATAAACCAATTAACCCCTAAACCTCAGGCTCCCCACATCACAACTACTATAATAAAGCTGTTAACCCCTAAACCGCCACCCCCCCCACATTGTACTACTATAATAAACCTATTAACTCCTAAATCGCAGACACCCACATCGCTAATATAATAAACCTATTAACCTCTAAACCGCCGGCCCCTCACATCACAACTACTATAATAAAGCTATTAACCCCTAAACTGCTTGCCCCCGCATCACTACTACTATAATAAAGTTAACCCCTAAACTGCCGCCCCCCCCCCACATCGCTACTACTATAATAAACCTAATAACCCCTAAATCGCCGGACTCCACATCACTACTACTATAATAAACCTATTAACCCCTAAGCTGCCAGACCCCCACATCGCTACTACTATAATAAACCTATTAACCCCTAGACCGCGGGCCCCTCACATCGCTACTACTATAATAAAGTTATTAACCCCTAAACTGCCGGCCCCCCACATCACAACACACTAAATTAAACTATTAACCCCTAAACCTAAAGGGCCACTAAACCCAAAATCTTTCTTTCATGATTCAGATAGAACATACAAATTTAAACATTACAATTTACTTCTATTATTTATTTTGCTTCATTTTTTAGATATCCTTATTTGAAGAAAAAGCAATGCACATGACTGAGCCAATCACATGAGGCTTCTATGTACAGCAACCAATCAGCAGCTACTGAGCATATCTAGATATGCTTTTCAGCAAAGAATATCAAGAGAATAAAACAAATTAGAGAATAGAAGTAAATTAGAAAGATGTTTAAAAATGCATTCTCTTTCTAAATCATGAAAGAAAAAATGTGGGTTTCATGTCCCTTAACTATCCCCTATACTTTAAATTAAATTTATAATATAACTATCTTAAAATAAATCAACTTACCTGTGAAATAAGAAAAACCTAATATTAAACTATAAATTAACATAAAATTACTATAATAAAAAAAAAATAACGAAAAATCTAAATAATACATACAAAAAAAATTAAAAAACAACATAACAGGGAAAACGTCACAACTAGAAACAGATAAACATGGAGCGCAAAAGGAAGAAGGAAAATATCATGGTGTGGTATGTTCAATAAAAATGTGATTTATTACATAAATAGACAAACAAACTCACAAGTGTGACCTCAATCAATATGAGGTATAGTATAGGCGTTAGTGTAGGTTCTCCTACTACACACAGGAGCACTCTTTTTGTGTCCCCCAATCTGGATTTGTCTGTGACACCAGATCTCAACTGTATACTGGAACATATAGCAAGGGGGAAGACAACAGGAGCACATCAGCAGCTTCAATAAACATGCCACTCAACTGAATTCAGTGTCTACAGCCCAGACCACTTCACTCACGCATAGTTAATAAAGATGCAACAGACTTGATTTATAATTTATTTCCTGAGCTGATAAACCTTTTGCGGCAGTTTCAAAGCTGCAGTACATCAATGGCATTGGCATCTCATTATCTGAATAAATCCTGTCTCTGGATAAGCTCTTCACCAAGGACAGCACAAAGACTTAACTCTCAATTTACTGCTCAAGTGCTTTTTTACACAGTAAAATCTGAGTTGTAATATAATTTTTTCAATAGGGGGCTATTGGAAAAATTATATTTTATTCAGCATAATTTTTTTTTCTCTCAGCATCTTGCCAGGGGGGCTCGTGTGGGAGTGCACAAATGGAGAAGCCTCCACTGGGTGGCGGCGGTGTAGGGGGATCATATTAGGGGTTAATAGAGTTAATGTAGGTGGCAGCGGTGTAGGGGGATCATATTAGGGGTATATATATTTAAAATAAGTG